>NW_024040374.1:1925257-2191383 GCF_014851395.1 Micropterus salmoides | reverse complement strand
TGATAGTAGAACTATTCGCCCACATGGTTGAGATGTTGATACAACACTGGAATCAACTGCTCATGTCATGTTTCCTATTAACAGTTAACACTGGTTTCTTTGAACTGTGCAAGTCTTTTTTCAAACCATAAAAGAGTATGCCACAATCTACACTGGAGTCAGTTTTAAAATATCTTTTTTATTCCGCACATTCTTCCGAGACTGATTTATCATTCCTATAATTAGACAAAACAAAACAAGGCATTTATAAAAGTGTAACTTCTCTGTTACAATCCCGTCCCTTGGGTCAAGTTGAAAGACATAAGATCTATTCAAACACACTAACAGAAAGTTGACATGTTGGTTGATTCAGTTTGTGTTTTTTCTCTCCAGGGTTCAGTGTTTGAGTCGACAGCTGCCCTCCGGCTGTGTGAGCTGGATCTCGGCCTCCCATCACAAACCCTCGCGGCAGCAAGAAGGTCTTGTTCCCCCTGTTTGCCCCAGAGTGAGCAGGCAGAGATTGTGATGAGCGGGTAAGAAGAAGGGGGCAAGTTGAACTGACTGAGGGTGTGCTGATGGGGGAGGAAATTACCCCGAGTCTGCAGATTCTCCTGCGCAAACACAAACACACACACACACACAGAGGTTTGCTGTTTTAGTGGGATGCTGAGGCAGATTTGTTCATGACCCCCCCCCCCCCTCCCCCACCACTAACACACACCCATAACCCCCCACCCCCTCACCCCTCTCACCCTCCGAACCCGGCGCAGTCAGCATCGGCGTGGCGACGCCAATCGATGCTCCGCGCCCCGCTGAGCGTGTCCACACAAGGCCGAGCGAAGGGCCCCTCCGCAGGGGATTGTGGGAAATCTGATTTATGATGCCCGCGGTGTTGCTGACCACTAACTTTTGCTGCCTCTCTCCTCGTATTTGCCTTTGTCTCTCCATCTCTCTCCTGCTCTCGCTCTCTTCTCTCCGTGACTTACCTGTTTAACCCTCTCTTTGTGCACAACTTTGTCGCTTTATGAAAATGAGAGGGACCGTCCATGACCTGGAGACTCAGTGAGACAACACAAACTGAAGTAAAGTGAACTCCACAGTGAGGCAATAAGACGGGACTTTGGGCAAAAGGGACTGACCAGAGGATAAGAAAGGGTTTCTTAAGGAGGATGGGGTGATAAAGAGGTGGAGAAAGAAAAGATGATTCCATTTCATAGGGATCTGCATGCAGAAGGAGGAGGATTAGAGAGGATTTTCACGCTGCTTTGGTGCTCAGCCTTTCTCATCTGCTGTTGTCTTTGCCCTGGTTGTTCCGGCGACGTTTTCACCAGCATGCAGAGCGCACACCCATTCACAGTAGTCAATCCACACTGTATCTCACACATCACACATGTTCTGTGTTGGCATCCTTTGTTGTTGAAGGTCATTTGTGAAATATTGCTATTATCGCAAACCAAACTGGAACACTGGCAAGACTTGAGAGCATGCAGGGACCTATTTGAAGAACAGGTTTTAAGAGGATGCAAACACTGACGCAGAACTCTGAGTGTAGTAGCTTTATTCCTACAAGAGAAATCATGTCTGTAGGTTTGAGTGAGCCAGAAAACTTTGCTTGCTTGCTATGCCAATGTTGTGAACATTTTCACTTGAGTGTAAAGCATCATCCTGTTAAACCCATGCATCCTTCTAAGTCATGTGAGGTTGCTTCCCATCGTACGCCACCACATTCATTTGTCTGCAGACATTTCTTTGAAAAACTTGACTCTTAAGGTGCATTCTCATCATAGTGGAAGGTAGAGAAATGACAAATGAATGGCTAAAGCAGCACAGAAGCATCATTAAGCTTGAGCTATAGCGATGATATGCAGAGTCAGTCAAAAACTAGTTTCCATGATCTAAGCAAGAACTCCACAACAAGCTGATAAACATATGTCCTAAAATGCTTTAGCTATAGAGAAAATTCCTCCTGTAATTGTAATTCCTCCTTCTTCTTGTAAAACAAATACTTACCAGCTAACCCCTCCCATGATGTAAAACCACACCACAATGTGGTTCTTTGTAGCTTGCAACAAAACCTGGCTGGAAGTGCCTGTTTTAATATCAGGTTCACTGCGAAAACTAAAATGTTAATTTTTTATGACTCAAAGTTCAGTCAGTTTGAGATACGCTACTCGGGCTGAGTTTGCCAGAAAATGTGTAAACCAGAGCTTCTAACAGCACTCCAAAGGTAAGTACGTTATACATTCAACATTACAGTCTCATCTTCCTTTCTAGTAACATGGATGAATGTACAGTAACAGCACTTTTAAAACTGTATTTCAGTGGAAGACTTTGATCTTGACCTTTTGAGTACCTGAGCCTAAAAACTGCAACTCAGTTGAAATGCACGAAGCAGGCTGTGGTCAAGTAAAGGCAAGTTATTGATAGGTTCCCTAGCTAACTTTTTACAGCAGAACTCACTCAAATAACAAAAACATCCTTAATTTAATTTAACAATATTGCTATAGATGCTGCTAGGTACCATAAGATGCGGCCATGTGTCGTTGATTAAATGGAATCTTACTTGTATTATTTATCGCTTATGCTTGTTCTATCTATTAAATAAAAATAAGAACATTAATGAAAATAGAAACTATACAAGACCAATTCAACTCAAACTTACAAGGCAAGCAGTATACATACAGTACCCACGACCAGTGTTTAGTCAAACTAAGTGCAATACTGTCTCAAATGAAGTCACATAGTCATGTGATGAGTAGCCACAAAGTATAGTGCATGTAAGAGTAATATCTATTATAACAGTGCGCACTAGAATAATGTATTATTATTAAGTAATGAGACTTAATTTTTTTTTTTTATTTTAAACCTGACACTAAACTGACATTAAAATGTGGTATATTCGTTCACTCCTTGCAGTCCAACAGTACAACAAATCCTTGAAAACAGTATGTCCAAATTGATTGTAAAGGTATAACCAACAAAACTCCATTTGTTTTAGGTGGAACAGCCAAAAATGGTGGGTGGGAGTTAAAAGAATAAACAGATCCTGACTTGCAAATTGATTTTAGCTTGTATTTGTCTTATGCTGGATTGGTAGTTCAGTTCAGTTCCATAACATGAGCTTCTGTATGTCCATTAGACGGAGTGTGTAGACAGTGTGTATCACAGCGACACTCAGACTGTCTTGTTGTGTCAGGGCTGCAGGGGGCCTTCTGGTCCCTGCTGCGTGAGGGCCCTCCTCCTCCTCTGGACTTTCCTTCACTGTCTCCTCCACTTCAAGAATGCAGTAAATTAGGAACTTAACGCACTGATGGGGCGGAAGATTGTGCTGCTGGGCTGTTGTTTTAGTGTGTGTGTGTGTGTGTGTGTCAGCAGTAAAATCAGCTCCCCAAACAGCAGGAGATATGCATTAGACTAATGTGTGATTAAACACATCCATGCATGTGATTAGTTGATTTATCTGCTTTGACAGTGGTAACTGGTTGGTTTTATAGATCAATCATGAGGCAATGAGGAGGGCGGGGCAGGTGATACCTGCTTGTTATGATAGTAAAGCATCGTTAATGTAATTTTTTACATGCATGGGGTTAAGCCTAAAATTAACTTTCCATCCCTTGTTAAAGGTGCCGTAGAATGCTTATTTACAGCTTCATACAAGTTTGAATTTAGGGTTTCCTCTTGAAAATGTTTACATGCTTTAATTTTCAAAAAACACATATATCTCTCTTACTGTCCACCGCTTCAGCACCTCTTTACACCTCCTTTCTGACCACTACATTTTAGCTCCAGTCTCTTTAGGGCCCCCTTCCTGAAAGCACTTGCATTGATTGGCCAACTTCTTTGAGAAGCAGCAGGGGCGGGACCTTGCTGCACTAGCTGCAGCTAGACTAGGCCTCACTTATTACTGTACAAAAACACAACTTTATGAATTTAGTCACTAGTTTTGGTGAAACTGGATCAGCTTTGATGGATAAAATATCTCAGATTTTCCCTCCTCCGGCCACTCTGCTTCCACTTTTGGTGTTGGTGTCCGAACAATAATGCTACGTGATGTGTTGAGAAGAAATCCCCTTGACACTGTTCTTGATCATAAAAGTTTATTACACCACAGGTGTATTTACACAGTAGGCACGCAGCTTGCGGCTGTGGCTCAGGCGATAGAGCCTGTTACCTGTTAATCAGAAAGTTGGTGGTTCAATCCCCAGCTTCTCTCAGCTGCATGTGTAAGTGTCCTTGGGCAAGATACTGAACCCCAAATTGTGTGTTAGTTTCTGTTTGAGCACTAAGGCTCAGTATGTGAATGTGATGTAGTGTAAAAAGTGCTTTGACTGGTTGAAAAGACTAGAAAGGTGCTATACACAGCATTTACATTTGTTGCTGATTCTTCCCAGACTGGAAGCTTGGTGTTGGTGTTTACACCTCTAACATTAGTAAAGAAGTTTTGGACTGCTGGTTCAGAGCCAGCTGATAACAGGAGCTACCGTTGGCAGCTGTTAGCGGTAACGGAAGCTCACAGTATGTCAGTTCCATGTACTGAACTATGCCAAGATAAATACAGTTTTCCATTCTACAGCACCTTTAAGCATTTACGTAAATGACCATAATGATGTTTTTGCAGTTTTAGCACCTTAATTAAAATCATGGACACATTCTTGCTGACGTTAATTACATGTAAACCTTTTTTTCCTGCAGTTCCAAGAAGACACTGGCTAGCTTTATCCAGAGCTTTCAACTGCATCTCACTGTCTTCCTCAGCTGAGAGACTTTGCTTAATTTACATGGAGACAGGTCAGTTACTTAGGTCATGCGATAAAAGCTGATGTTTTTTTCAAATACAAAGGTTTATGCTATCTACCTACTCACTTTTGTTGCCAGCGGTTTAGACATTAATGGCTGCGTGCTGTGTTATTTTGAAGGGACAGCAAATTTACACAAGCTGCACACTCACTACTTTACATTGTAACAGAGTGTCATTTCTTCAGTGACAGGTCTAACAGGTCTTACATGACAAGATATCAAATATTTGAGGGGTATACTCACTCACTCACTCACTCACTATTGCTCAAAGACACTTCACTTTTAAATGCACTGGGTGCCCCTTTAGCATCAATGTTCAAATCTACAAGTAGGCCTGGTATAAATAACTTGAAAAGTCCATGTAGGGAGAAGGTTGGGGTTGCTTGTTGGAGACTGGTGTTCATTTTCTGTGTAAAACCAATAGTCAACAGTGATTCTTTTTAACTTAAGCTATGTAACGAACCTAACTTATGTATCAAACTGAAGGTACGTAACTAACATACTTATTTTAACCCAAACTATGATCTTTTACTTACGCTAACCAAATAGTTTTATTACCTAAACCTAACCAAAGTGCGACTGTTTCACAACATTAACCACATGTTTTATTTTTAAAGTCTAACCTTAATTATTATTAACTTGACCGTGGAGCCCAAAACAACGCTAAATGGGTACCCAGTGCGATTAAAAAAAAAAAGGTGAAAGCTTAGAGGTCTTGATCAAGCGTCCATATTTGATGAGTTGGGAGTGAGAAGGTGTTGCTAAGGTCTGTCATTATCATGTGTAATAGTCTGTCTGAAACTGCTACCTGTGTCAACGTTTAGTTTTAAGACCTTCTTTATTTCAGTTTTGTGCTTACATGTTGCATATTTTGTAAATTAAGGAGTTAAATGAAACTCCAAAACATTAAATCTGGGATTAGGGAACACTCCAGCATAGAAAAACTGTACACACTGCACAGAAAGTGAGATGAACATGCCCAGTGGCATCTTATTTATTTGATCTAGCCATAATAAAAATGAATAAAAGCACAAATATCATCTAAAAACCTTGACCTCAAACAGCTTTCAAGAGTTTACTATCATATTTTGCCATTTATGTCTGTCTGGATAAACCACGGTAGAATTTCTAAAACACAGCAGATGTGACATGATTTTCCAGATGGCTAGTTGTGAGATAAATTATACAGTATGTGATTTGGAATAAATTCGCTTAAACATGCAAAACTGATGGGATGGTCCTTGAACTCCCAGACTGCTGTGTAAATCTACTGTGAGGAAAAGACAACATTTTATTCAGCCTCTGGGACGTTGGATCATTTAATGGTTTTAGTTGCAACTCTCGCTCTGTGTAATCACTGTGAAAGGAATATGTATATTTAATACCTCATCTTGCTGTGCTGATGATGTAGCATGTTTTGAAACATTGGTTTCATAACTATATCAATATCTCATCTCTTTTTCATGCCATTGATGATCGTCTCTCTTCAGAGGCAACATCCGCCTCTGAGGCAAATAGAAGCACTTAGCTCGGCTTATTTCAATACCTGATTGAACTCTGCTTCTTTGCTTTATTAAGACAACACCACTCATCAAGATGACTCTGTCATAAAGTGGTGAAATCAACTACCTGTGGAGATGGATGGATTTCACAGGACATTAAGTTGATGAATGCGAAGCAGATTTGCAGATGGCTGATCTTTGTTGTGAAGGCGGTTTACCAGGATCGAACTTTGTCATGTATGTGGTGTGTTTTATCTGCGTTTATTGAATCTGCAAAGGGGAAAGTTTGTTTTCATAGCTTCTGCTTTGAGACTAAGTAGCTCTGACATCTCTGCTACCCACAATCCCCCGCGGGAAGAGCTGGCTGTTAGCGATATTTCCCCGGTGACGGCTTGGGCTTGGGCTTTACACCGTGTTACAGCAATTAGATCTCAATTAGCTCAGGAGTAAACACACACAGAGGGGAGAGACTGTGTGTTGGAGGGAGAGCTGTTAGCAGATGTAAAAAGGACCTGTTCTCTCGGGGGTCTTGTTTGAACCTTCGTGTCCCGTGTGGCCAGGATTCAATCTACCGCTCCGGCATATACACACACACGCAGGAACTTCATCTTCCTCATCTCACTTCTCTTTTATAATCTTCTCCTTCCTATTTTCTGTCCTCTCTTGTCCTTTCCTCTCTATTTTTGTCCACTCTTCCCTTCTGTCTTTTTTCCCCATCTTCTCCTGCCCTCTCCTGTTTCTTCTCTGCTCCTTCTCCCTCCTCCTTTACCTTTCCTCCCTCACCCTCTATCTACGCTTCTCTCCTCCCCTTTTTCCATCTGCTCTTCTCCTCTTCTCTCCTTTGTCACATCTCCTCCCTTCCTTCCCTCTTCTGTTCTCTTATCTTCCCTCTTCTCTCCACACCTTTGTCATCTCTATTCCTTTGCGCCTTTTTATTCTCCTCTTTTTTCCTTGTTTTCATCCTCTCTTCACCTCTTCTGTCCTAACACTCATCTCCTTTTCTTTATCCACTCCTTCTTCCTCTCCCTTGTGTCCTCTCCTTCGTGACCTCTCCTCTCCTCCTGTCTTCCCTTCCCCTTTCTCCTATTTCCCATTCTTTAGTCGTCTTCTTCTTTCCTTCCCTTCTTTCTCCTCTCATCTCTTTCTTTCCACCCTTTTCTTTTCCTCTATTTTTCTTGTTTTCATCATTCTTCTCTCCCAATCCTCATCTCCTATCCCTCTTCCACTCCTTCTTCCTCTCTTGTTTCTTCTCCTCCTCTCTTCTACTCATCTCCTCTTCACTCTCTTTCTCCCATCCTCATCTCCTCCTCTGTTGGTTCCACCTTTTCCTTCTATTTTCCTTGTTTCCATCCTCGCTTTACCACTTCTCTCCCAACACTCATCTCCTTTCCTTCATCCACTCCTTGTTTCTCTTCTTCATCACATCTCCTCTCATCCTCTCTTCTCCTCTCCTCCCCTCTTCTTGTCTTCCTACTCTTTCCTCTTCCTCTTTCCTCCCTATTCTCTCCTCACCTTCTTTCTCCTCCCCTCTGCTTTTTTCCCTCTTTTCCTTCTCCTCTATTTTCCTTGTTTCCTTCCTCGCTTCACCTTCTATTCTTCATCCATCCACTTCTTCCTGTCTCCTTGTCTCCTCTCCTTCGTCACATCTTCTCTCCTCTCTTCACCTCTCCTCATGTCCTCTTCTCTCCTCTCCTCTCCTCTCCTTCTTTCCACTTTTTCCTTCTCCTCTATTTTCCTTGTTTCCATCCTCGCTTCACCTCATCTTCTTTTACGAACAGATATGTGGCACACGTTGACGCCACAACTAGCACTAGCTGCCTCTTTTGCTCCCAGGAGGAAACCCATCTGTGGCTGAGATGCCCCAGATTAAACAGGGTCCTCTCCGTAACAAAAGTGGTTCAATGGATTTAGTTAGGATTTTGATGATTGTGTTTTCATATTTGGTCCTCAGTATAAACCTGCCTCAAAAAAGAAAATTCCTGCTAGGACAAGTTAAACTGGCTATATGGTTATCAAGGAAAAACAAGGGGAAAGGTTTGGCTTCATGTGATGCTGCGCTGATAGTCAAAGGCCTGGTGGAAGCCCGGCTAAAGGTGGAGTTTGCTTTTGCAAAAATGACTGACAGAGTGGAAAAGTTTGTGAGGTTTTGGGGTGAAAAAGGTGTGCTGTGTTCGGTGGATCAGGAGTCTTTATGTCTGTCTTTTAACTAGCTGTTGGTTTCTGTATTGTGATGAATAGGTAATGTTTTTGTAATTATGTAGTTGTGCCAATGAAGTATCGGTAAAAGTCAAAGTCTCCTCATGTCCTCTTCTCTTCTCTCCTGTCCTCTCCTTCTTTTCCACTTTTTCCTCCTCCTCTATTTTCCTTGTTTCCATCCTCGCTTCACCTCATCTTCTTTCCTGTCTCCACTCCTTTTTCGTCTTCCCTTGTCTCCTCTCCTTCATCACATCTTCTCTCTTCACCTCTCCTCATGTCCTCTTCTCTCCTTTCCTGTCCTCTCCTTCTTTCCACTTTTTCATTCTCCTCTATTTTCCTTGTTTCCATCCTCTCTTCATCTCACCTTCTTTCCTGTCTCCACTTATTCTTCGTCTTCCTTGTCTCCTCTCCTTCGTCACCTATTCTCTCCTAACCCTCATCTCCTTTCCTTCCATCCACTCCTTTCTCTCTCCTTGTCTCCCGTCCTTCATCACATCTTCTCTCCTCTCCTCCACTGCTCCCCTCTCTACCCTCTCCTCTCCCTCTCCTCTCCTCTCCTCTCCTCTCTGCTGGGTCGCTGTGCTTGTCGCGGGTGATAATCCGTGTCACGGCGGCTGATTGGGGATTAGGACTAGCAGTTTATTCATGGCAGGGAGAATGATACAGCGCTTAGTGGCACAGGCTCCCGCGGCAGCCGCTCTCTGCTGAATTAGCAACATGTTTGAATGAGATAAAAGAGACAGCTTACCCCACCACACTCCACCACCTAATCCCTATACAGCTGTGAAATGAGCCAGGCCAGCCGCACCACACCTAGACCCACGCTGGCTGTCTCTCGTCCCACCTCTCTCTCTCCCACACACATGCCCACAGTGTTTACTGTACCTGCCAACACACACACACACACACACACACACACACACACACACACAGCAAACTCTAAATCCAAACTAGAAAGCCCTCCGAGACCACATACCTCCACCAAGGCTGCGCAATCCTCTGAATGTGTTATTTTAATAATAGAAAATGTTTAGAATTTTTTCTATCTGACTCTGGTGGCATCAAAATACACACAGTGATAGACAATTATGTTGACTGGTTGACAGTGGCTGTGATTTTTGGACAATATCTAAATGCTGCACAGGAATATTAGTGTTTTGCACAAGATGAACTGTGCAAACTGTCAAGCGAGTCACGCAGCTGTAGCGCAACCTATAAGTGAAATGCCATCATATTTAACAGGCTCACACAGTGTGTATGTCGTTAAAAGTTTAATTTGTGTGTTCAAGAGTCATGGCAGTGGCAGTATGGGAAAAACAATATAACTTTTTCAGGGTCATTTTAATATGTCTCAAATAAGGTGATGGATGAAATTTTGCAAGAAAAACCTTAGTCTCATGTTAAGTGGTGGAATTCAAAAACCTTTGCTTCTACACCTCATGGTTTAGCAAGTAGGGACCAGTTAAGTTAATGCTTACAACAGCAAAATTTAGGACCAATATCAGTTCTTTTCAATGAGTCAGTGGATATACTCATGGAGGTGAAGTAAATCCCTGCAGAGCTTTTGAGTAGTTCAGCTTTAGTAAGTATTGACATGCCATTTGCACCACTGACCAATAGAAACGCGTCATGACAGTGATGACTTCTGAGGGAACAGAGAGCTGAGGAGTCCAAAATAGAGGAAGCTACCATATTTACTGTATCACACCATCCAGTTTTAAAGTGAATAACCTTGGTACAAATCTGTCTGGTTAGCTAACTGGTAGTTTGAAGAGGTCAAAACTCCAGCAACATCTGCTTGTGGCCTTCATTAGGGTCATCATAAAACACATTACAAGTAACATTTAAATATGATGTAAAAATGCTCTTCATAAAATGTTCTGTAAAATCTTTGACCTTTTTCCTTCTCTATTCACCTTGGAAGTAAGTGACATTGTGCTAAATATCCCTACTCTGCTGGTAATTAACAAGCCAGCGAGATTGGTTGGTAATTGTGGCCTACTAGTACTACAGTAAGTTTGCTTGCTGGGTAGCACTGCAAACAGTCACAATGTCACAAAGCTTCCAGCACTACCTATTTTGCAAGGTGCAAATTAACTTCATTGTGCCTTTTTCTGGTAATTTTAGGCTTGAATCTGCGCCAAACCTACTCAGTTCCACAAACTTTCATGCAAATGTATATGTATCCTGATAATTAGCAGACAAACAACCAGCAAAAAAATGAACCAAAAGTATAACTTAAACTATAAAATATTAGAAATAATGGCTACACCAATCACATCAGGCATAACAATACAATACAATCATTGAACAGTGTTTAAAAATACGGTTTATAAGGTTTTAAGGTAATGAACTAGATTGCTCTGTGCAGCCATTCACTCTGAGGACACTCAGCAGTTGATTGGACCTTTGGATCAGGTAGACTACTGCAAATTTCAGTTTTCAAGTTTGTGAAAAATCTCTTAATAACCTTCTTAATTGACTTATCGCCAGTTCTGCTGCACATAATGGGCTACATAATGGGATCCAGTTTTCAGTGTCAATTAGTATTTCTTTTTACAGGCCACCTTAGCAGAAATATATGGACAGCTGAAAGTTGAGTTGATTTGTTGTTTGTTATTTTCTACATGTGATTAAGCTCTAAAAATAGCCTCCTTCTCTTCAACACACACACACACACACACAACTATTTGAAAACCACCAGGAGACAAAGTGTGGTCCATTTTGTTAATGGTTTTGGCCAGAAGGGATTGGCCATCTCCACCAATAAGCCCGGCCGTATATCTCACTTCATTTGGCTAGTGTTGTGTCAGCAAAATAAGCAGGGAAATAATAATGTGCAGCTATCTACATATGGAGAAGTAATGAAGGAGAGAGGGACGGAGTGGAGGGAGGAGAAGCGAAGGGAATGAGCACAGGAGTGGAGAATTACAGCTGATATTATAACTGGAGGATTTGCAGTCGTGTCTCTTATTCTGTGAGGTGACCGAAGGTGATTCAACAAAAAAAGCAAAGCAAGCGTTTTATCCTTTACTGTCTTATCAGGAAACAGAAAACAGTGAGACTATGTTTCTACATTAGTCTCTTATAAATCCCATCAGTATTCATCCACCTGACGACAGCCCAGCCTGGTCACAGGTTTTATTTTTACCCTGACCGACGTGTGGAATTGCTGTACATTTCATCATATAAATAAACCTGAAAGTTACCTGACACTACTTCTGTCACCGCCAGGACTGACGAGAGGGGCTGAGATTCCCCCTAGGGTTTGTTTTTCATCGTCTTTTTCACTACGGCTGATTTTTCCGGGCTCAGAAAAAAAGGAAATGCAGAGGTTAATTTTGACAAAGATAATGGTTGCAGCACTATTTCATCAGAAAGTGTGAGATGATGTCTCAAACTGAAGGGAAGTGTCACGGGAGGCACCTCGACATAATCCACCCCGGGCTGCTGTTAATGAGAGCCATGTAACAGATTGATTTTGTTAGTGATAAACACACAGCTTCTCAACGCCTTTTAAACCCAAAGAGGAACTTAATTATATATTCGCCACCAAAAACGTTACACTAAGTTCTATTAGTAGTCTTTATTTATTGAAAACGTAAAGTACTTATTTCATCAGGGTACAGACAGTAAAAAAGGATTGATTAGATCTCAACTAGTACACTGCACCAACTGTAAACATTACTCCATCACAGAGACAAGAGAGAAACCTACTGGATTGGCAAATTTGATGCCAGTTTTTAAATGATTTTTCAGATCCTGACTTGTGAGGTGTTGAAAAAAAAAGTACTTTTTCTTTATAATTTATCAATCAAATTTTGCATGGAAAACATTTGTATGAGCCACGTTAGTCATTTAGAAAAACATATTTTTAATACCATTTTACAGGGGAGGTAGAGCGGGTTGCCCGTTATCGGAAGGTCGGCGGTTCAGTCCCCGGCTCCTCCAGGCTGCATGTGTGTCCTTGGGCAAGAACCCCGAATTGCCCCTGATGGCTGTTTTACCGGTGTGTGAATATTAGTTTCTGTTTGAGCACTTAGGCTCAGTGTGTGAATGGTAAAAGCGCTTTGAGTGGTCGAAAAGACTAGGAAGGCGCTATACAAATACGGAGCAATTTACATTTACCTTTAGCTTGTGTTTGAGGTGCTCTGGACTGCCAGAAAGCCTTTAGGAAGTCAGGTGCTGTAGAATATACACCGACACAGTGCGTGAAGAGGTGGTTGGGGTGGATGGATCAAACTTTCACCCAGGAGACTGAGGTTTGTGTGAAAATAAACGTCAAAGTTGACTTGTTTGAAAGTTTAAACTTACATAGTGTCACTTATGTCACGTGATGTGCAGATTTTACTTATTTAACTCAAACCATGATCTTTTTCTTAACCTAACTATGTAGTTTTGTTACCTAAATCTAATGAAACTGTGACTGTTTCACAATGTTAACCACATGTTAAAAAGGCGTTTCACGTGCTAAAGCAGGGGTTTAGTGGGGTAGGGGTAGTCAGAAGTGATGTCAAAAAGCAATATTACGCTAGTTTGGCTCAAATGTTGAGTGTCTATGGGATCAAATAATATAATCATGTTCCCATAGGCATCCAGAGTTTGAGAGAAACTTACCAAGTAAACCACAACTGTGGTGGGTGGGCGCCGTTTCCTAAGCTGAGGGGAGGCCCGCACTCTCAGACTCTGAAAACCCCTTCGCTACAGGGTACCATATATGACACGCCGAGGGGTGTGACAAATCGTTTGACAACCTGTTAATGAGGTGTGTAAATAACAAACAGTTTGCTATCAAGTTGTTGATAATATGTCAAAGTCAGTTATTATGTTATAAATGGCCACAACTCAGCAGTGAGTCTGACTCAGTTTGAGTCTTGTATGAATTTTTCTGAATAGAATTGAGGAATTTTCCAGTCATGGCCACCATCAGCCAATCAGGATGATTGGCTGTCAATATTTGTATTCTGATGCAGATCGAAAGTAAGCTGCAGATTAAAAAATATCTCTAACTCCTCTGTTAGAGGATCATGCAGTAACATCAGACGAATGTGTCTTTTGAAGTTTGTTTACGTTCTTGATCTCTGGCCGTCTGCCTCGGGGCTCAGAGGCCATGTCAGTGTCACCTCTGTGTGCCGCCGCCTCAGAGTCATCTTTGGTTACCAGCGGATAAGCACTTTTCCCCTGATTGGTTTAGCCAGCATCTCTTAATATCATATTGATGATAATTTCCCTGTAATGCGCCATTTGCACTAATTGTGATGCAGGGAGTGAGTAATGGCATGTGACTGCAGCCGCTCCCCAGCCACTCCTCAACACTTAATCTCCTGATTGTCCCAGAGAGACGAAACGTGACAAGATCGCCATAAACAACCTGCTCCCCCCTCCCCCGAACACACACACACACACCCTCCCCTCACTCCTCCACTTCTGATCATAGAATTCAGGTCTGCTTTATCCAGTTTTTATAGTATATTATTCATTTCTCTCAATACTACTGTCTAATTCCAGCTGTCTATCATCTCCCAACCCAAAACAGACCCGGGGAACAAATACTAGAACCCGGTGTGCATAAATAATTTTTCCAGAAAGAGTGACCGGACCCAAAAGGGACTGGATGACAGTCAGAACATGTCTGAATTAGATCTGGTCCAAAATGCAGTCAACCGAAGCAACCCAAATAGAGAGGATACAGGCTGCAATTATTCATCTGCATAATTATACTTTTGACAGATATAAAAATCTCTGTGGATCAAAGACTTGCTGTTTGGAGCAAGAAAAGAAAAAACACGGTTACCTGTGTCAATGTGAGTCCTGCAGTGATCATGACACATCATGTGATCAGAGCTGATAGCAAGTCCACTCTGATCTACTCAGGTACGGTATCAGACATATTGATACCTATGGTGACAGCTGCCCGGACCCCTACTCAGACCCTATTAGACTGAATATAATTAGACACAGCCTGACTCAGGTACTGGATTGAATATCCGTTACCAGGAACCAAGAGGACCCATGAAGACCTCTACCTCCTGTATATTTTTTTCAACATCGAGCCTAAATTAATCTTGATTCGTTATCAGATAAGTTACTAGAAATACGGTCTGTCGACTCTTGTAAAGACACATATAACTAGATATATGCTAATACCACTTAAGCAAATGAAATCATATAATTGGCCATAACAGTTTAACCTTTGAACAATGAATTACTGCATGTCTGTACTCCATATGCAAACCATTTACATAAGAGTGCATAATTTAAATGCACTCTTTTTCATACCTTTCATCGGGCTACTAAATCCTCCTCTACCTCAGTGCAGTTTTTCTTCACAGAGGTTTCATTTGCACACAGACACTAAACACACAATCACACACACGACAGTGGACCAGCTGATTTTCTGCTCTTTATCTATGCTTCGGGTGTGAAATCGATGTAGGTGGCCCATCTCCAGCCCTGCAGGGGGGAGAACATCAACAGACCTCTACAGAGAGAGGGCAGCAGGATGGAAATCTGGAGAAATTATGATAATAATCATGGAAACGTATAAATCTGTTGGTCATAGTTTGAATCACAGAGAAAAGGAAATTGTTGCCTTTCTTTATAAATGAATACCAACTGATTTATATCTCCATGTGAAGAGAAGAAATTAGATGCTTGAATGAAAAAAGCTATTTCCTTGCACTGGATTGTTTTCTCCTTCTCCCTTCTCTCTGAGCTGGAAAAGAGGATGAACTGCTGGTTGGGGGGTGTAAAATAGAGTGCAGAGGGTTGAGTCAGGGACTGTTAACCCCAGGGGAGGTTCAGAGCATCGCACCTGATTCCCAGGCCTTCTCATTGTTCCCGGCCCGGCTGTAATTTAGGAGGAAAGCGATGTCAAAGCGCCCATAAATCCTCCGTGTGCCGAAAGCGTCCCAATCGCAATCTGTCAGCGAGACACTGGTCAGCCGGTAAATACCTATCGCCTGCTCTTCTTTATGTGATCACACATGGCAACAAACACACACAACCACACACTCATAGTCATAAACACACAGTTTTGTTTGTGTGCATGTATATCTACTTTTGTAGTTCTACATGAAGGTGCTCTTGCTGAGGAGGCAAGGTTGCAAGATGAGCGCTAAATTCACAGATGTGCAAACACACTCACACGGCACACTTACCATATGCACATATGAGTTCCTGTAGAGGTGTTGTTCATGGCTGTTTCTGTACAGCAGACAGCCTGAAACAAAGAAGATAATGAGAGCAAGTTACACACAGTTTAGGTTACAGGAGCTGCTGTTAAACTCTAGTCCTTTTATAGTTCACTGATACACAACTAAAACTCTGCAATGTAAAAAACATTCTGCTGCAAGCTAAACTCCTGTATTTAATTTTCAATTTAAGGTAAAGTAAACATGCAGTTGGATGAAAACCTTCAGATTGGCTGAACAAGGAAAGGACGGAAGGAAGAGAGGCAAGAGGAAAGGAAGGATGAAAAAGGGTAAAAAGAAGAAACAAAAATAAAGAATAGAGGACAGATGAAAGAGTAAAGCATAAGAAAGAAAAGATAAGGAAAGAAGGAAGAAGAATTACACAAGGAAGGCCAAGGGTATGATATAAGGACATCAAGAAGTAAGGATTAAAAAGGAAATAAAGAGGGAACAAAATAAGAAAAGAGAGGAGGGCAGAAGAAGGTGAAGAAGAAGAAGAAGGAAAGAAGGAAGAAAAGAAGGACAGATGCAAGAAATAAGATTAGAAGGAGGGACATCAGGAAGGAACAATATGGAAAGGGAAGATGATGAGGATTAAAGAAAAGAAGGAAATGGATAAAGGAAGAAAAGAATAGGAAAGTGATGGACAGGAGCAAAAGGCCGGACATGAGGAGCAAAGAAAATGGAGGAAAGAAGGAGGACCGAGAGAGAAGGAAAGACGGAAGGAAAGCAATTCGGAAGACATTGAAGAAATGGAAAAAGGAAGAAGAAATATAGAAAACGGAAGTAAATAAAGAAAATTTTTACCCAACAACATTTATCTCATGTTGAACGTAAATTGTAAAGCTAATAACTCCAACCATAAAACTACTTTAGTGGAGTAGTAGTAGAAGTACCATGTCTCTAACATCATTGGTCATGAATGAACTTCCACATGTTACTCCAATCCATGATGTTTAAGCAGTCCTTTGGTTTCCTTCTTCTTTCTCTTCCCCTTCTTCTGAAACTTGAAGGAGCCAACAGGGCATTTTAGTTCAAACAAGGTTACAATGAGACGACGGTTCTTTCTTCATACAGGAAAGTCCAACCAGTCCTGTAAGTTACTACCACATACACAGAGATAAAGGTGAGTTTCATGTGATGACCTCTTAATTAAAAGTCTCTCTGTAGACACACATAATCAGATAAACACAGACGTCCACACAGTGAGCTGCGTGTAGAGACATCCTCATCTCGATCAATAACGCTCATAGATCGTCAATTATGTTTTGGAAGGGGAATGAATTGGATTTGCATATATATAGAGCTGAGTTTACCCATGCGGTCACAGGACGTCCGAAAACTGCTGCCCTCAGCACGTTGACCCATCGGGTAGGCGGGGGTGGGGCGGGTGACAGGATGTAGAGCACAGAGAGAACAGCAACGCCCGAAATACGGGAGCGGACACCTGAGATTTCAGATGAATTCACACATCTGCAATGAACTGATCGCTAATTATTATAAGAGTCAGAGTTGATTATGGGTAATGATTGTTTTGTGATTTAGTTAAGTTAGGATATTTATTGTAATGTGTTAACAACACCATTTACAATTTAAGTTAAATGATTAATTTATGCTGTAAAACACTGAATATGGTACGATATTACATGTTTCAGACTCACAGAACTTTTATTTTAAATTTTAGTGGCGATTTTCCTAAGATACTAAATATGTCAGGTTGAATTTTAAGGGAATGTGTACAAGACATCTAGAATATTTCCATTTATGTTAAGCTGGCAGCAGCGCAAGGTTAAAAGGTCCAGGTTAAAAAATACCAATTTTTAATCCCTCTAGGGGAAATTAAAAATCTCCCTCATTGTTGCCCCATAAGGCTGTCAAACTCTTATTCACTGTAGATGTGAACCTGAATGGTATTTTCTTCATTCCATGATAATTAAAAGGAAATAGTAGGGTTGGTTATCATTTGAAATTTTTAATACTTATGACAATACAGACATCAAAACAACAACCATTATAAAAAATGTTTTTCATTAATCAATGTTTTCAAATGTTACAAGCAGCTGTACAAGACCTAAGGCCTGAATAAAATCATTTGTATGTAAACTGGGAACTATCTGATCAAAGAATACTTACATAAGACTACAAATTTGCCCAGAAATTTAATGCCTTGACAGTTTCAGAAATGTGCCATTTCATTCAGTGCTATTTTACATTTCAGTCAGTGCCAAAAAAGTAATAATCCAATATCCAGCCTTAGAAACAACATCACGATACCATTTCCCTTCATTTCTACTTTCTTACTTTTGCCTACTTTTATGTGTATTGCCACACACACATGCAATGTGCGTGTATGTCACCTCACATGTGTGTGTGTGTTGTGTGTGCACACTAGTGTGAGTATGTATTTATGTGTACCTGAGTCACTACAGTGGCAACGAGGGGCCAATTAGCAGGGTGGATTATGTGTCTGAACTCTGTTCCTGAGGGAGGGAACGAAACCGCACTGTGAGGAGAGGGGGGTGTGCTCACCACATGAAGCCACACAAATTACACCTGCATCAAACATATCAGTTCACTGTTCCAATACTGTATTAGCAATCATCTCAGCGGTGTATGTGGATGACAGTAATGATATCTGCTCCGTATTCAGAGTTGCAAATGTATATATTTACACTACTACATATGTGTATGCAGGGGAAAGACAGAGAAAAACATTTGACTGAAATACACTTCTTTTAACATCAGGCTACAATATAATATGCACAATGGGGCAGCACTGAAAAAAATGTCTTCTTCACTTTCAATGTTTTACTCACTGTGCATCATGTAGCTTCAATCAAGCAGATAAATAATTTTATTTATGACATCGTCCTTCAAAAAGAAAAAAAGAGGTTTGTATTTCTTCCTTTTAGTGATTATAAGGACAGTTCATTATATAACACAGTCAGTGTAGAAATAAACCATATTTTTGTTACAGATATAATTATTATTGCGTGGGGAAAAAAACAGTGAAGCTAAAACAAGTAGTCAATTAATAAATGAAGCAATCAACAGAAAATCATTTTGTTAACCATTTATGTCACTTTTAAAGCAAAAATGTCAAACATTTGATGATTCCAGCTTTTCAGATATAAGGATTTGCTGCTTTTCATTGTTTTGGATTACAATGAATTAAATACCTTTAGGCTTTCAACTGTTGCTCCGATGAAAAAGCTAAGATGTCATCTTGGGCTCTAAGAAACTTATCATTATCTTTGGTCATAGTCAAGTCAAGTTTTTTGGTATTGCAAGAAAGTCATACATTTTGTCTTTTGCAGCTAACCAGTCAGAACTGTTGTTTGCTGAAACTTTTCCTTCAGAAACCTGTAGTGTGATTGTGTTCAGCTCATTGCGTTAAAATTGAGCTAGAATTGTGTGTTTGTTTAATAACTGTTGGTCAATAGCCAAACACACACAGGCCAGGCAGTGAGGGCTGGAGAATCTGTGTGTGTGGTGCGAGCCAGTCAATGGGGACATGGAGCGTTAGCTCGAGCATCAGCGTGTCCAATGGGATTGATCGATTTGTTGTTGATTGCCATAGCGACTCCCAGAGAGTGTGTTTAATATCTCTATTCTTTGGCCGGTGTTTACACTTCGACCACTGAGCAGGTTTTAGTTACAACACAGCTTATTTCTTTTACTCAGCAATGTCTGGATTTGTCCCTTTTTTGGGGGGGGGGGGCTGCAAAAATGAAAAACAAAACAAAAAAAGTCAAAACTGTCAGCTGACAAGTCGAGTAAAGTGATTTCCGTGCAAGGCTGAAGTTGTGTCACTGTTGGTGTAATGTTGTGGGGATGTTATCGCTCTCTGGCAGCATCAGGCTAATATAGTCGCCCAGTTAGGAGGTCCTGCTACGCTAAATCTGCTCCAAGCGAGCTGAAGGGATCAGACTCCCGGTGTCGGGGGGGAGTCAGGGGTTAATATATGTGTCTGCGACGCGGCCTTTTCATCCCCCTCCTTCCTCCATTCCTCCCTCATTCTGTCCATCTCTCCCTCCCTCCGGGCACACCCCTCACTCTCTATCCAGTCTGTTTCCTTTTGTCAACCGCCCTGGCCTGTGATGTAGGGAGGCTTGGTTCACCAGGACACACACACACTCACACACACACACACCATGGTGCATTAGACTGGTGATTTCCCCTCCTTCATGCCTATGCCATGGCCTTATTTATCATAATTTATCATTTTACCATACCCACTCCCCTCGCTATTCACATGGGCATTATCATATTGTGGTGTGGCTGCAGGGTATACAGCACAGAGGACTGTTGTAAGAATGTCCACAGTGTATCTGAATTAGAGTTCATCCCTTTAAATACCTTCCTCAAACAGCTTCCGACAGCTTTACTGCAGGGCGTTTTGTCAGGGAAATATGGATATGAAATGCATAAAGGAGTATGATATTTATGATCCTGTAACATATCACGCTGGTCCTTGAGCTTCACACATCCGGATAGGCCAGTCTACTGAATGAAAAGAATACAATATATTGTTGCAACGGAATCCCTATTTGAATGATATTTTAATGAAAAATCAAACAAGCAATTAGGAGGTTATTGCTTGTGAAAATTAAAATGACTATATTTATTAGTGCCTATAATGCTAAACGCTGACTGTAGCAAAGTCATTCATTTAAATAGAATCGGCAGGATCACCAAATTTGTTTTTGGGGGCAAATATTTTATGACAAGATCGATTTTGGTGAAATTTAAGACCATTGATCAATAGCAAACTGTCTTGACAAAGCTGACGTTTGAGGGCAACACATTCTCCTTCTCAACTCGTCACATTTGGACGCTTGGTCAAGACCCTTTGGCTTATTAACTCCCTGGGTACTCCTTTAGCATCAGTTTTGGAAATGTAGGGCTCCGCGTCAAGTTAGCAACCTCCAGTCAAGTTAGCATTAATAAATATGCAATACCTGGTTAGACCTTCAAAATAAAACTAGTGGTTAACGATGTGAAACGTCGCATTTTGGTTAAGTTTTGGCGCCAAAACTACTTGGTTAGGTTTAGGAAAACATTGTGGTGTGGGTTAAAATAACTGTTACTTACGTGACTTAACTTACGTAAGTTAAGTAATGTTACTTACGTAGCTTAAGTAACCTTAGTCTATTTACTAAAAACCAATAAATGTTAACTTTTTGTTTCACAAGGGAAAAAGTCTGGTTTCTGGCCGATCCCTTCACCCCAACCCCCACCTTACTTGGACTGTTCTGTTATTTATATTGTTCACAAATGACGCTACAGGGCTTCCCCCATTGCAATGAAGTAGGATGCTAAAGGGCTTTCCAGTGCATTACAAACTGACGCCAAGGGGTCTTGACGACTTGGGAGTTGGGAGAAAACGGACACGGCTGTTTCCAGGGAGTGGACTATGGTCACCGCATTCTCCTAAACTATGAGTAGCTATCCGCCCGGTCAGAGGTGGTTACATTAGTTCTAACTAGTGTTGTAGTCAAGACCGCCCAAACCGAGACCAAGTAAAGACCAAGACCAGAGTTTATCGAGACCGAGACAAGACCAAGACTTTTAGGGGCTGAGAGCAGTCGAGACCGAGGGAGGGCGAGACTTAGTCAAGACCAAGACCAGTTCCCTGCATTGCATGGTACGCAATAAAATGTGGAACGAGATCATAGGTACTTCTCAAATTGATCTGAAAGATCCACATTCCCATTAAATCACCCACATACAAACACTAAGAGCTGAAATCAACGTAAGCATCGCAGGGGAGGGGTGACAGTCGTTAATTAGGGTTATTGGTTGCATTTGAAGCAATATGTTTTACTTCCAATCAAAGTTAGGTTGATAAAAAATCAGACAATGCAAAAGCAATTTATTGATATTCTCAAAGTTGTGGTCTTGACTGGTCTTGAAATAAAATCCAGAGTCCTCAATGTCCGAGACCGAGACAAGACCGAGTACAAATGCGGTTGAGTCCGAAACGAGACCAAGACCATCAAAAACTGGTCTTAAGACCAAGACCAGTCTCGAGTACTACAACACTAGTTCTAACCAGATGTTTGGCGAGTATTTTTGAATGAAGCCTACTTTTGGGGGTACAATTTCTTTTTCAAGACTTGAAGAATAAAAAATGGAAGCTTTGCATTAAGGAGTTTTGCTGTGCCCCTTTGCTGGTGTGACCAGATCTTAATACTGCAGATTACGGACAAAATCATCAGCGACTGAAATGTCATCACACAAAATATTATAATTATAATTTTTGCCCACCATCACAGAGACCTGGGAATCAATTAAGGGTAGAATTAGTTGCCACTGCACCAGTGACTCTTACTGGTTGATCAGTGCACCAGCATGGAGGGAGTACAATGGTATCTATAGTGGGTATTGTGAATCAAAATATTTAGGCTTTTTGAAGCTTTAAAGGACGACCAGTAAGAGCTTTGAGAATAATAAACTTGTCTGAATAAATTATTGTTATCTGTCACTGTTATACCGACAAAGAGGCGAAGAGGAATAATGCAGATTAGATGATTATCTCAGCTTCAGTAAAAAAGATACGGACACACGGAGCAGATTAAATCCTCATCCAACAGACCACACACACACACACACACACACAAACTCCCTCAGTATTACTTTACTCTCCAGATCCTAATGAGAAGAGAAAAACCTAATTTGATCCATCTCAGCCCTTCACTCACCCTCCCTGCCCTCCCTCCCCCCTCCTCGGCTGGTCATGGGCTATTCCCGCTGCTCTGATTATTGTTAATCTCATCATATGTCTCTTTCCGCTCAATAAACCCCCCATCCTCCATCAGTGCTCCCCATTTTCACTCAAATCAAATTGTTACCGAACATAACCTGCCTGAGCCCTGGCGTGCCGCTGCAGTAATGCAGTTTGTCATAATTAAGTGCCGAGCCTAATTAATTAAATGGTCAAGGGCTAATCAGTGCATTCTGCAGTCGTACTGCTGCATGATGGGAAAGAAGTAAGGATGAATAGAGATTGAGTGACGGATATCGCTATTGACGGTTTGGGCTGAACAGGAATGACAAAGTTAATTGTGGAGGCATTTTTGTGTGTGTTTAGGACAGATTCAGTACACATTTTTATAACACATTCCCACACGTACAATAGGCTACAATACATATATACATGGAAATAGATAAACAAACACATGCATGTACACAAATAAACACACAAAATGCAAAAACGCTAAAGCATGCACACACACACACACGCACACACCACTCCTTTCCAATCCAACCATCACATTATAGTTTTCATTGAATTGCTTGAATACACAGTGTGTATTGATTGAGTAAATGTGCTAATGAAAGTGATGCACAAAGACAGTTCATTAAAGTTTGGCTTGATTAAAAGAGAGAGAACCGTGCCCCGAACACACACAAACGCGCACGCACGCACACACACACACACACACACACACACACACACACACACACACACACGGTTCACTGGTCTGATTCGCTGCATTTTTAATCTCTCAACTTTTACTGTTGTTTACCGTTGCTTTGGCTAAGTTCTCACCTCAGGGTTTCAGAGGACAAAACTCTTAATGCAAATGTCCAGATTCATTATTCTGAATTCTCAACATTACCTACAGCGTGCAGAATAAATAAAGAACTTGGTCAAGTAAGGTAGAACATAATGCAAAAAGTTTAGCCAGACATCAAACCTCAGAACTCTGAACTACCTTTAACAGCTGCAGAGAAACAAGAGAAAGAGACAGATATTTGGTTATGTGTGCTATATGTAATTTAAAATAACGGTTTACTGCTGTTTAGTAGTAGTAGAAACAATAAGTATAAGTAGTAATAAGAAAGAGATCATGCAGGTAACATAAAAAAAAATCAAATGTTCACCTTGAGGAAGAAAGTATTTTGTCTGAATATAAAGTTGATTTTGTGCACCTTACATGAAATCATTAAATATTTTGATCTTCCATAATTACTGAAGATCAACTAAACATTTTGTTACACACCTGGCTTAAAATACAATAAAAGACAGTCTATTTCTATAAATAACAAATCAAGTAAGTGATAGAAACATTGTGACCTCAACAGTGATACAATAGAGATAAATTCAATCCTTTGGCATGAATGTTTTTGATTTTCTAACAAAATTTGTATCTGCAAGACAATTATGGCTTATCAAGTGAAATATTCACATATAATACTGTTAGATTAAATTATAAAATTGATTTGAAAGGGCTCTAACATCATTTTAAATGTTGTGTTATCTTCTAAAAGTGACAAAAACATCAGTCTGTGGGTTACAGCACAATTTGATTTTTTAATAATGGATTCCAGCACCTGTTTTACACATTAAAACTGCTCTGAAAGCTGAACCAGAGGATTTTATAATGTTAAAATGTTTATGTTTATGGCAGCAAAAAAAATTTACTTCGTTTATGGCACTAAATATTTGGTCATTGACTTGAGACGTAGATTTTAGTTGGATTAGATGTCAGTTCATGTTCTACATGTTTTTAAATATCTTCATGTATCTTCACGTCCTCTCCTTCCCCTCCTTGTCCTCACTGAGGGCATCGTGAGAGCAGTAAGTGCTTGACCACGGAGGGGAAGTTGGCTTGGAGAATAGGAAGTGCTTGGCACAGCAAGTCAGAGACTAAAAACTTTGCTAAGTTTCTCTCCATCTATCCTTCTTGCCGTCGTCTCTCTCTCTCTCTCCCTCTCTCTTATTTCTTCCCTTGAAATTTCTCTTAGGAGATTATCCGCAGGTAAGCTTGTTTCCTCTGCCGGGCCTGCGTCAGCAGCTCTTCCCCCTACACTGACCACTGAGCGAGATGAAGAGGTGGTGGGGAGAGGGCTCATGTGGTGGGAGTGTAGGGTTAGGGGATTGGTGGGGTGTTCAACGAGCCAGGGGAGAGGAAGCAGTGGTGAGGCGGTAAGCAGCAGGGGGACGAAGAACGGCAGGGGGAGGGCTGTATTGGCATGAGGGCAACGCCACTTGCCACTAACACACCGTGACGACATCATAAGACTGAGCAAATGACTCTGCTGCCTCTCCGGGGGGCTGGGGAGGACAGGAGGGGAGAGGGGGACACTAAGCTGTCCCCTGGTGAAGGGAGCATCATCTCAACGGCACCCTCCCCCCCCTGCGACACACAAACACCTACACACAGTCCAGCCGTGGTCACCAGGTAGTCAGACACGCTGGAAAGAGGCCTAAATTGATTGCATACACTCACTCACAAAGCACATTAATGGAGATGACAAACAGAAAAAGGA
Organism: Micropterus salmoides; assembly: GCF_014851395.1. NCBI lineage: Eukaryota > Metazoa > Chordata > Actinopteri > Centrarchiformes > Centrarchidae > Micropterus > Micropterus salmoides. The sequence continues at coordinate 2,166,437 of NW_024040374.1, read as the reverse complement.
TATTACCAGACTTCAGCTAAGCCATATTGACTCTGTGTGTGTGTGTGTGTGTGTGTTCTAATCTCCACTTCTCAGCGAACAGATATTTTTTATTTCGTGGCTTGTTTAACCTCCATTTTTTTCAGGAGTTTGAGCTCCAGATTTTTAGCACAAGATGGAGACAATTAAAAATAAGCTTTGGGTTCAGGTGTGTCAGTAAACACGCTCACAAATTTATGTGTTCATATACGTCAAATCTTGTTCTTCTTTCTTTTCGAGGACTATGTTTTAGAACTTTAGGAGACATTTTTAGAAACTGAGGACATACTTGGGCTATTTCCAAGTTCACACTGGTAAGTTTAAAATTAGTTTTAGCTTAGGGGGTAGGGTTTGAACGTGCTCTTATCCTTCTTTCCTTGAGAGGACAAAGGGTTAGATGAGAGTGACCAAGGGCATTGTTGGGCAATAAAGACTTATGTTTGGAAAAATAAGGTGAGATGAAAGAACATTTGAGGGAATGAGGACTTTTTGGAAAGTGACAACACTTTAAGAAAGTGAGGACCTATTTGAAAAAGTGAGGACATTTTAGAATTTTGAGGATATATTGTTAAAAGTGAGGAATTGTTTTGCAAAATGACAAGCATTTTGAGAAAATGTGGAAATTACAACAGTAACAACATTTTCGAACAAGTTCTCAGTCCAACTTGTCAAATACCGACGCTTGATCAAGTTAATAAGTGACGCAGAGGGTCTTCGTCGTCGATATATATGGACGCTTACTATACTTAGAAGTGAGAAGTGAAATTTTGTAACGGGAAGACATTTTAGAAATCAAGGGTATTTCAACGACAGTTTGAAATGGAATCGTGCTGAGATGTTGTCTTTTTTATTATTTAATATTTGTACTCTAATGTTGATCAAAATCTGCTGCCTAAATAAACCACAATGCAACTCAACAGCTAGCATGCAACAGAAGAGGGCTACAGAGGTCTGTTTTTTAATTTTCAAACTTGTAGTCTTCAGCCTGAACTGACGCTCACTCAAGTGACATCACGAAGCAATAAATCAGACTTTCCACAGCTCCATCTGGAGCCACAAAAGGATTTTTATAACTTTTTTTTTTCTTACGGCAACACCTACAGCACACATTGATATGTTAAAATCAATGGAGTTCACCTGTAAGGTTAAAATTAGATTTGGTAAAGGTTAAGGTAATGAGCTATAAGGCTTGCATAATGTCAAAAAGAAGCCACGAGTATAGAGTTCAAACATGAGTGTGTGTCTGTATCCCAGCATGTAAGAGGTGTGTGTGTGTGTGTGTGAGTGCATTGGGAGGCTTACTGAAGCCGTCACAAACAGGGTTTCCCTCTTCTTGCAGGCTTTGGGGGTGGGGTGGCGGGATTGGAGGTGCTCTTCAGAGAGTGGAGAGATAAACGGGAGAAGTGAGGGGGATGAAAGGGATGTATTCCTCCAGACATGGAGGGGAAATCTGCTCAAATCTTCTTCTTGTTAGAAGAGAGGGGAGAGGGATCAATACAGTCGCTCTCCTCTCTCCGGCTGAGCCTCCACTCCAGCACAGTTGGAAAAACTCTCAGGATCTGTCATTCAACATGATTTTTTCTCTCCTGACCCTCTTTCCTGTCAGATTTTTATGATGTTTAATTACTCACAAATCCCGCGCTCATTAAAACCAGGCACATGCACGTGATCCAAGCAGAAAAACATCCACTGGGCAGTAGCGAGGTTGTGTCTAAATGGTAACCTTAGATTTGCAAAACTCTTGAGGGATTTGAACATGTTGTTTCCTCTTTGGATGCATTGTGCGCATGGGAAAAGTTTGCCTTGAGGGCTTTCTGCCAGAAGAGCCTTTCACAAACACAAGACTTTCACCCAGGAGGCTGCTGTTTGTGTCCATGTGAAACCAAAAGTCAATGTTTTATTCCCTAAACCTAAGGACCATAACCTCCCTTCTATGTTGACTTTGTCGCCCTTTATACTAAATCAAGTACTTCAAGTAGTCACAATAATTAATACATCCCCTCCGTCATTGTTAAAGAATCTTTTGAGCGGCACTTGGTATATATGCCATTACTAGCGTGTGCAAGTCAAGTGCGAGTTAAATGCTACTGTGCTGAATCAAGTGCGCATGTGCGAGAGACAACGGGCGCCTGTGTGCTCACAAGGATGCTTTTCTGCTTGTGGATACTGTTCTGTTAGCCCATATCACGTGCACGGACCTGATTAATTAAACTGATTTCTTGTCTTTTTCACTTTTGTCTTTTGTTCCTTGCACATTCCAGATTTATTCTTCTAGCCAACGGCCCAGCGTGTTTGACGTCAGAACAAACCAAATGGGAGGGTAGAAAAGAAGCACGCTAAAAATACAGCATTTTATTCACAGAAGTTTTAATTAATAAGCCGGTTTCCTTTTGTGTCACAGGGGAGTCCCAGAAGAGGGAGAGGGAGCAAAGACAGGTAGAGGGGGAGAGAGAAGGGGGAGGACTGTGACAACACCATGATGACAAGGGAGTACAGGACGAGGTAGGGGAAGGTGGCAATGGGGCCACAAGGGAGCTCCAGGGCCAAGGGTATCAACTACTTGTCATGAATTAATCAATCTCCTACAGCTCACTCAGTTGAATTCATTAGCAGGTACAGCTCCTGCATCCTCGTCGCTGTATAAGATATTAATTAATCTAAAAAGGTGAGACAGAGTTATGCTCCAAAATAAACTCCACAGCTGGAGAAGATTGACAAGGCAGACAGGACCGGTTTCGTTTCTTTGTTTCGTCTTACACAGAAGGCCTCTTGATCTTTGGAAAGAAAAGCATTTGATTTCTGAGGGTCGTGTTTACGTCTGTTGTCAGGAAGAGTTTTAGGACAGAGAAAGTGTACAAATAGTAATTATATTACCTTATCACTGTAAACATATGTATACTAATATTTGACAATTTTATATTTGTCATTTTTATTTTTTTAGTTATCCAGTACAGTTTTATTATATCAGACACCATTTCTGATTTATGGACAGCCAGTCAATGTTGTTTGATTTTGTATAGTCTCTCTATATAGTAAGTACCATATTGTAGTTTATTGTTACCTGTCTGCCTATCTTGTGCTTGATTCAACTACCTACATTCAAGGGCTTCACGTACTAAATGTAATGCAGAAGGGGAAAAAAACGCACATGTGCATTTTTAATATAATGCAACAGCTGGTTTTGGACATTGTTGAATGAATCTTCTCTGTCTCTGGCTTGTTTTGCTGCACTGTAAACAAATACAGTTACTCTTGAAGACTTGAAACTAGCGACTGAGACCATAAACTCATTGGAAAAGTGTTTACTGAGGTAATAAATCAGGTGAGAAGTAGCGTCTTATTATTTCAGAACAGAACCAGACTTCTTTTTGCAACCAGAGGAGTCGCTGGCCATTAGAATGAATGCAGTGTCCACAACTATCAAAATCACACAAACAAGCACAAACTGAAGTGTAAAAATGTCATATTGTGGTATTTCAGCGGTGTTCTGTGAGGGGAAAGACTCCAGGAAGTCACTGCACCCAACCAAGAACTAGCCCTGCACATAACACTCATGTACAACCACAACTTATAATTTTAACCTACTGATTTTTGCACATTTGATTGAATGCTAACACTGTTTTGTCTTTGTCTAAAATGATAATAAAATTACATTTTTGCAATCCAGTACCACAGAACCCACAATTAATCAATTTAACTTTGAATATGAAACGAAACCCTCAGGTAAAGTTATATTTTGGCTCTTCACAAAACTCTTTATATGAGAAAACCTATTGACAGTAGTGAACATTACAAAACACAACAAGAATAACTCTAGTCTGTAAAAATAAAATAAAATAAAGATTCCTTTGACTTCTCAGATCTCTGCCATGACCCAACTTATTCCCTGACTGCCTTTTTTTGCTGACATCTGTGGATAGATTAATGAACGTGGGATCTTAGGAATGTTAATTAATTTGATTATATATGCGCAGGGGAGGGGTCTATGCTTAGGTGGAGTGGGATGTGGGTGTGTGGTTTTATCGAGGGGGGGCGGGGGCAGAGCATTCTGTGCAGAAGATGAATAGGTCCTCTGGCTTGAGCCACTGGCAGGCCGGCTGTGCCTGGCCTTAATATATAGCATGAGCTGCCACATAGTCAATGCGCTTTTAATTCACCTCTTACTACACACACGGACATTAACGGTCCCGAATGCATGTGCACACACACACACACACACACACACACACACACAGGGCGTTTATTACCCCTTTTACTAATGGAAATCTAATCATTACTCCACCTGCTTGTTCACACACACACACACACACACACAGCTCTGTAGTTTATTTATCATTGATATCCCCTGGTGTATTATTACAGGGCCACAGGGTTTTTTTCTATGCTTATGAAGCCACAGAGCAAAGCCAGACTAATTGTATTAACCAACCCAAAGAGAAGCTCATGATTCTGACCCCAAGATGTTTATGACCCGCAGATCAATCGACCTCCTCAATTGGTTTTCTCTGATTTTTTCCACTGTTTTCTCCTCCAGCCAACTACAGTTCATCACTCCCCTTCAATATGTTTTGGTTTGGCTAAATCATCTCTGCAGCCCGCTGTCTAATTACCACCATCGTTAAGATACTGTATATGATTGAGCCGTGACCGTAAAAACACACCAGTAAAATGGAGAGGAGCAAACAAACATGAGCTTTACTGCTCCGGCCTGGCGATGCTGATATGGGACAGCAGTTATGGCCATTTGGTGTCTATTCCTCTGACATTTTCATTTCATATTTAATTGCGCAGTGGTGATTATGGTACTTATGGCTTTATTTTGCATTTATCTAATGGTTCTCTGGTGGCATTGTGGTGACACCTTTTATTTTATTTGGTGCTCAATCAGGCTTAATTTACTGTCATTTTGCCTTTTTCTATTCTGTACAGAATATTTTCTGAGTGACTGTTATAAAGGCTGGATGTCTCCAGGTTAGTGTGTTTGTGACTGTGTGGCAACGCAGTCGAAGACTGCTTCTTGGACATGTAACAGGAGAAGTTGCAAAGTGAGTGAGCACAGCCGAGTAAATGGGAGCAGATGTATTTTTGCATTTGAAGCGAAGTGGAAAGTGTAAAACGTGTATATAATACTTTTTACTTAATATTCATCTTGACACCAGCCAGAGTGTGTTTCACATTTTCTATTTTTCTCCTTCTTGCTGAAATTGGAGATTCAGCTGACCAAAACTGCGTTTTTCACAATGAATATATTTGACTTAATTTTCCAACAAATACTTATTTTTATCATAGTAAAATATGTATTTTTACAGTGTGTTACTGCTAAAACACCATTGTTAATCTGACTTTCCGTGTGGCCCGTAATGCACCATGTGTCCTCAGCTCTTCCCAGCACCAGTTAGGTAACAGGCAGGTGTTTCTTCTCTTACCTTCTGTCACCATGGAGACCGCCAAACTTGACGTCACCATGAAGACGGGGCCAGCCGGGGCCAGGACAGCATTTGTCACAACGGCCCAGTGTCCCAAACCAGCCGAGCTCGCAGTCAGAGCTCATCGCACGGCGGCGTTTCCGGCAGTCAGCAGCAGTCTGCGAGAACAGACAGGTGGAGGAGGAGAAGAGAGAGATGAGAGGAAAGAGGAGAGGACAGGTGAGGTGGGGGGGGTGCGCAGAGCGGGAAGATGAAGGAGACGGAGGGCCTCTTGTTATCTGAAAGAAGTCATTAAAGTTTTTTCTTTTCACCTTCTTATTGGCATTTTGTTATGATTTGTTAACTTGGGGTGTTCATCATTCACCTTATTTTTTTAGAAAATGGATAGTATCATGGGGCCCCACGCTGTGATCACATTAGCCTTCTCGCTGCTGTCCTGTCTAGAAAGAGGCGCACCCTGACAGCTTCTGCTGTTTTATTAATAACAGCTTTAAAGCAGACAAACACCTTGTCTATAGGATGGGCCATTACCCTTTTGTTTCATACCCCTTTCTTCTTTATTCCATCTTTGTGGGAGAAGAGATAAACAAATTCTTCCGACTGTCGCCCATAAAGAGAGGAAGAGGAGAGGGTTTTCATGATGATAACTGTTTGGACAAATGAGCCGCTCTGCGCTTTAGCGTCTGACAGTACGCTTTATTTTTCTTACTGTCAACAAATCCCACGAAAAAAACAAAACCAGCAATGTTGTGTTTGTCTGTCTCTCAGGACTTTACCAGCTACATGCCAGTGGTTCCTACTGAACACCCACATCTTTAAAAATCAATCCCGAATACATACTTTCATTTTAAAGAAAAGGCTCACTCATCCTTAACAAACGTTCAGTCACAGTAATCAGTTGTGCATTTTTCAGAGACTATTTTCAGCACCAGACTGATGCACAATTGGCTCTCTTGTGAGTACATATAGCAGCTGGACCATAAATGTATTAGGAAAAACTGGATACCGCCCTTTAATCTCATTAAACTTCACCCTGGTTGCCAAAGGAATTTATCAGATTTACGTGTTTTTGGACACAGAGAGCGTGCTCAGTAGAGTCCTCCTGTTTTGAAAGCATGTGTGTTAGAGATTCCTCTAGATAAGCCAGCTGACTTCCTGTTTGCTCCTGGTACCCGTGACTGGCATAGTATTTACTGATGCAACTTCACCCACTGCGTCGAACTATGACTCTATGGGGCTCCCCAGTGCTTTAAAAAGTGACTCCAACAGTTCTTGACCATGCATCCACATGTGGCGAGTTAGGAGTGAGAACGGGTTGGCTCGTCTGGTGGCTTGGGCAGGACATTGTATGTGGGTCTGAATCAATACAACTTATACTTTGTGTATTATACTTCATATACTCTGTGATGTGTTTTTATAGTTTTTGGACAACAATGAAGTTCAATGGCACAGAGGAAGATGAGATATCAGGCTTTGGTTACACTAACAATACAACACTAACAATACAACACGTTCTCACTCCCAAGTTGTCACCTATGGACTCCTTGGCGTCACTTTTTAAAGCACTGGGTGCCCATTCAGCATCATTTCTGGATCTGCAGGGCAACGTCCAGATAGACTTAGATTGGCTTGAGGTTTAGGCACCATTGGTTTCACACGGGAAATGCACATCGGTCTCCTGCGTTTACAAGTCCAGTGTTTCTCACTCATCCTCCTAGACCACCTCCCTCCCTGGACATGGTTTCAGTTATACTTGTCGTTGACATTGGCCTAACAGATAATGCTTGTAGCATTAAAAAATAGGGTCACCCAGTCCATTAAAAGGTGACGGAGTGAAAAAGGAAGATAACAAAAATATAGAATATAAGGCCATCGTTTAGGAAGGAATGGTGAAAAACGTCTTTAATTGTAAATGTAGTCTGGCCTAACATAAATGAGATCAAACTACTTGGAGTAGATTTCACCTCATGACCAAGCAGACAAAGAAGAGACTAAATATAATGATATGTACATCATGGTGTTAGTGTATTATGCCCAGGCTCACCTCTCTGTTCCTGCCGTGTGCTTCTAATCAATGAGATAAACTCCCACACGACTTGTGGGCTTGTGCCCTACATCAGCGCTCAACCGCATCTCTGCAGAACTTGCTCTAAACGCTCTGTAAGCACTTTATCAGAAACGCTTGTTCTTTTGGTCTTTTTCTGCTTTCTTGTTGTTTTGTTTTTCTTCTCCCCATGTCCTCCCCTCCCTCCCACAATCCTTTAAAAAAAAAAAAAACAACAGAAACCTGCATTCTGACACTCATTAAAAGAGAGGGAAAAACATCAAGAGATGGAAGCGAGGCACTCTCACGCTCGCCTCTCTCCAACCTGCGGTCACGTACAGCCGTCACGGTGCGGGGTGGTGCGCTTGTTATCTAGATCAGACTCCCTCTGTTTTCTACTCACTACCCATCTCATATAAAGACGATCAATTATGGATCAAATGAGGGCTTCTTTTTAATTCATTGCGGTTTTCCCTTCATGCAACCTGTCCTCTCTCCTCCACTCCAGAGTGTGAAACCTCACAGGCAGGGCATCCACTGGATCCCAGGAGTATTTGGGGTCAGTGACACACTACAACACTGGTGACTACGTACATTTACTAAAGTACTTTAATTGAGTATTTCCATTCTGTGACACTTTAGATTTCACATTTGGAACAAGATAAATATAGCAAAATCCTTTTGGTCTTTACACACTTCTTCTTTCCTTACACTTTGTCTCCTTTATTCATTTATTTTTCCTTCCTCGATTCCTTCTTCTTTCTTTCCTTATTTATCTTCTCCTTCTATCTTCACACAAATTTGTATATGTACTTCTTCCTTAATATTTCATCGGCGTTTCCTTCTTCTTTCATTTGACACTTTCTTCCTTCTTTCAGTCTTTCACCCTTGTCTCCCCGTTTTCTCTCTACTTTCTATTTTCCCTTTCCTATCTTTTCTTTCTTCTTTCCATCTGTCCTTGCTTACATTTCTATTCCTTATTTATTTCCTCCATTCCTTCCTTCCCTTCTCCCCTTGTTCTTTCTCTTTAGCCTTGTTTCCTTATTTCCTCCATCTTAAATCTTCTTAAATCTTGTTTATTTCCTGTTACCATCCTTCTTTTCTTTTTATTTTGCTACTTTTTTATTTTTCCACTAACAGATTTTCTTTCTTTTCATTGTTCCTTCCTTATAGTGTTCCTATTTTCTTGCATATTTCCTTCTGTTCCTTCTTCAACTGCCTTGAAAGCATGAAACCAATCACTAGCTAACTAAACTTTACTCTTGTTCACTTTAACTAGACCCACTTTTGCTGTTGATTAAAGTAGAACCAGACGCTTTACTTGTGATGGACTTTTCATCTATGGTAAAAATATTTCTCTACTACAATGACGATGGTAAATGATGGTAAAAAAGGACACTGCGCTGTAGGACTCTGTGTGTTTGTGTGTGTCACTTATCTCCCTCTCAGTTCTCCAGCTGTTTCAGTAAAACACAAGATAACACTATAACGTCATGCCTCCCCCTTCTGTCTCTGCCTCCTCCTCCTCCTCCTCCTCCTATCCCCTCCATCACTCTCATTCATAATTTATCCGGAGGCTGATTTTTGCCGACACAATCCCAGCGTAGCAGTGCAAACACTCTCTCCAGTTTCACTCAGGCTGCGTGCTGCGTGGCCACTTCCTCCTGCAACAGGAAGCAGGTGTCGATAAGTACAGGAAGGAAACTGGCACCGGCCTCAGGTGAGTCTGTCCTCTTAGGTGTTAGATATCCCTTACCACCTATCCCTCTGACACACACACACACACACACACACACAGTTTGTAAACACTGCTGTACATGTATCACTCCTCAGTGAGAGGATTTTTACTTCTTTTAGAAATAATAAGTTCTTTCACACTTTTTAAATGATTGATCCTTCCTTTTGTTTCTTTCCAGCCAGACAACCAACTAACATGCCCCTAATGTTTCCCTCAAGAATAGTAAAAGTGCTTAATTTCTTGTTCAAAACAAGAAAATCTTCTTTTTATAAGAAAGAACCTTTATGTTCTAATAACATATTGTTTTTTGTTGAAAAGAAGTTAGTGTTTCATAACAGTGAGAAATTATATAATATGAAAGCATCTTGTTTAAAAAAAAGAGAAAGGACTGCAATAACAAGAACATTTTTTATTGTAATGAAAAGCTAAACAATTATTTAATGATGGCAGCTTTGCCATTGTTAAAAAGATCTTAATCTCTTAATTAATTACATTTTAATTAATGAGACTCCCTAAATATGAGCAACTTACTAACTTTCTATAGAGGCTCACTTGGTTTAAAACAAAATGAAAGCACTATCTTTTTAATGTGACTTTCAGTTTGGAGTACTGTTTTATATTTCATCTTTGGTCTAAATGTCTTGTAATAATGTTTCACGTATTTTACATTTAACTTAGTTTGCCATTTATTTATTTTGTTATTGTGGTTAGGGTTATTTTTTTTTTCTAAATGTCTGCCTAACTTTGTTTCTTTATTCTAATCCTAATTCTGTATTTCTGTGAAGCATTATGAGCTGCATCTGTGCTTGAAAGTTGCCTCACAGATAAAGTTATTATAGTTGTAAAGTTATTAGTGCAACACATTTGGCTGCGGCAAACCCTATCAAGAAATATTTTTATATATACATGCACAAACCTGATGGCATGCTTTATGTATTCAGAGACACAATGCAGGCAGCAGAGGAGGCCTGCCATGACACACAGGTGAGAGCATCCTCGGTGTTAAATATCACTTAACTGTGGGCTTCACTGGGGCAGCAGTGCACAAATCAATTGTTTCCTTTAACAGGTGGAAGAAGTCTCTGTTAACCCTGAGTGTCATGGGTAAACTATGAAGGAAGGACACTGAGGGGTAATAATATTTTTGGTATATTTCAGCTCACTAAATACATGTTTGTATTCCTGCTGATCATTTTCTATGGCTTTTGCATATAAAATAAGACATAAAAACAAACGGCAGCCACAAAACAAAATCCAACCAACTATAAACACTAAACATTAAAACCACTCAGATGTGACATGAACGTGAACCGATCACATATTGATTATCTTAATCTACCTGACCAGGTGTAACCACTATTAGTAATGCATTTTAAATACAATAATACCTAATATGCTAAAAGAAAATAAACAATAACTTTTTCTTAATTTTTCAAATCATTTTGAAAGAATAAGTAGAAATACATCATCTTCTCATTATTTCTGCAACAGAATTAACTATTGCACACTACATCTTCTGTGTTGCCATAACAATGCTGCTTTAATCAGTGAGCAAAAATCAATTCTATTGATATCTTCATTTGATGGTGTTTGAAATAGATTTGTTTTCAGTTATCTTTATTATCTAATTATATATGATTCAATCAGGTTAGATGTTTCTTGAGAGTCCTATATCTATGTAGTATTAAATAGATGTTATTTTTGTCTGCACTGAAGACATTTATATTCCATATTTGGTGGTATTTTGAAGCAAATAAGGTAAAGAAGGCTCACAGATATTGTAAAAGGATGTGATTTATCACTTTGGAGTTTACACAGTGATACTGTAATTAAACAAGTCAGCCGGATTCCATTTGCCTCCATTTAGTGGTATCACATAACTGATTTGTAAATGTGCAAATCAGCAGTGCTTCAGACAGCAGCACTCTGCGACCACAGCCAGAGAAACCACTCCAGTCTTCTTTCTACTCTGTCAGTGTTGGTATAAATAGTTCTGTTTTCCTAGTCTTTAAACATTCACATTAAACTTTGAGTCAGGCAGTGGTTTGATATTTAGTATCTTGTCTGGAATTTATCTGAGAGTCTGTTAAATTCTACAGCTTCCTTAAAATGATTATGAATCCAACCATAATCCTGACTTCAGTGTAGATATATAGATTTAATTCACCTCTCAATGAGCAAATGATATACAAGACAGTTTCTGTTTACCCTTCTTGGTTGGTTGATTTTGCTGCAAAAGAGAAACATCTTAACAGGTCTTTCAGTCTCACAACAGGTTTATAATTCCCCTGTTCCCTGTGCAGTTTCCTTTGCTTCAGGAATTTTCTAAAAATGAAATAACAGATCAGTGTCTTGGTCCAGCCCCTTCTAAAAAACCCATATATGACTGTTGGAAAGTACCGAGTAACAGGATCACGTGCCTTTTGACATGTATTATTAAGTCAAACTTTATGCTACATATTTCTTATTGCTCACTTGACCACAGAGCCCTACATGTGAAAACGTCCATGCGTTCATAAGTGTCCATAAGTGTCAAGTTAGGGAGTGAGAATGTGTTGGTAAGTCATGTGATGAAGGTTACAGACGTAACGGTATGTATCTTCAAACTTTAAATAAGTCAATCTTCACTTTGGGTTTCCCACAGGACCTAAACGCCAGGTATCCTGGGTAAAATTAGTTAGTGTTTTTGATCCAAGAATCCAAGTTGACAAGTTTTTTTGGATAAACTTTATTTGGATAAACTTTTTACAGCCACTTCTAAGTTTAAACAAGGTGAATATTTCTTACTAAAATTTAAAATTTTGTGTGGAGTATCACTGCAAGAGAGATTTTTGTCATCTACAGTCACACTGCCTCGACAGTAACACTGAACTCAGACAGTGTCTTGATTTTGACTCACGCCCTGCGGCAGGCAGGACAGGATGGTTTCATTCTCAACAGTCGATTGGACACCGACTCCCCATTTCTCCTTGACCTCCTCAGCACTCTGACAGGGAAAATGTGTGTCAAGTTCTGTGTGTTTTTAATTGATTACAGCTCAGCCCAAACTTGAAAACTGCTTTTCTCTCTGAAGAACGCAAAGGACAACTCAATCTTTTCACTTCTTGATTCTTTATTTTCTTTGAGATGGTTTGATAGACCAGTGATGGAATAATATGGTATAGTTTCTTGAAGGTGACTTGATAGATCAGTGTGGGGCAGTAGGTATAGGTTGATAACCTTTCAAATACACAAACCAACCATGAATCAGTCACACATAAATCACAATACCACTTTCTCGCAGAAATAATAAATAAATGCTATTGAATCTTCAAACCAAACTAAACACGATCCTTAAGTCTAACCTAGGATTTTAACAAGAAAATACCAATCCCGTAATTAAACTCATGCACATGTTACTTCTGTCAAGTTCAACATTCACATAACAAATCCCCATTACTTATTTTAAATTACAAATTACAATCCAAGCAGAACCTGAACATTTAAACTCAATATATTCAAACACAGTCAATCATAAATTGTCCTACCAGTTGCGTCTTTGAGTGATCAGGAGCTGTAATCATAGTGTCCTTTTCCAGGAATAAATGAGAGAACCAACCGAACTCTCTACAAACATTTCAATGCCATGCTCTCTCTGTGGGTGCGCAGGCAAATATAGTCCCAAAAGCTACTTCCCCAAAAGTTGGTTCCACCAACTTTTGTTGCATGATTGCCCCCTGTAGTTGCATGATTGCCCCCTGCAGTTTGGGAGTGCCCTGAGAGCCCTGGGTGAATCTAGGCTTGGATTGCTCAGTACAACTAAAGCAAAGTAACCATAAATTGACACAACAATGTGTGTGTGTGTGTGTGTGATAGTCGATTCATCCATCCATCTTCATCTGCTTATCCGGGATCGGGTCGCAGGGGCAGCAACTCCAGCAGGGGACCCCAAACTTCTCTTTCCCGAGCCACATTAACCAGCTCTGAATGGGGGATCCCGAGGCGTTCCCAGGCCAGTGTGAAGATATAATCTCCCCACCTAGTACTGGGTCTTCCCCGAGGCCTCCTCCCAGCTGGACGTGCCTGGAACACGTCCCTAGGGAGGCGTCCAGGAGGCATCCTTACCAGATGCCCAAACCACCTCAACTGGCTCCTTTCAACGCAAAGGAGCAGCGGCTCTACTCTCAGCTCCTCGCGGATGGCCAAGCTTCTCACCCTATTTCTAAGGGAGACACCAGCCACCCGCCTGAGGAAACCCATTTCGGCCGCTTGTCCCCGCGATCTCGTTCTTTCGGTCATGAACCAGCCTTCATGACCATAGGTTAGGGTAGGAACGAAAACTGACCGGTAGATCGAGAGCTTTGCCTAACGGTTCAGCTCTCTTTTCGTCACAATGGTGCAGTAAAGAGAGTACAATACCGCCCCCGCTGCTCCGATTCTCCGGCCAATCTCCTGTTCTAGTCTCCCCTCACTCGTGAACAAGACCCCGAGGTACTTGAGCTCCTTCACTTGGGGGTATGGACTCATTCCCTACCTGGAGTTGGCACTCCACCGGTTTCCTGCTGAGAACCACAGCCACAGATTTAGAGGTGCTAATGCTCACCCCAACCACTTCACACTCTGCTGCAAACCGATCCAGTGAGACCTGAAGGTCACGGACCGATGATGCCATCAGGACCACATCATCCGCAAAAAGCAGTGACGAGATCCCAAGCCCACCGAACCGCAGCCCCTCCTCGTCACGACTACGCCTCGATATCCTGTCCATGAATATCACAAACAGAATTGGTGACAAAGCACAGCCCTGGCGAAGGCCAACCCTCACCTGGAAAGAGTCCGACTTACTGCCGAGTACTCGGACACAGCTCTCGCTTTGGATGTACAGGGATTGGATTGCCCTGAGGAGGGCCTCCCTCACCCCATACTCCAGCACCTCCCACAGTATCTCTCGGGGGACCCGGTCATACGCCTTCTCCAGATCTACAAAGCACATGTAGACTGGATGGGCATACTCCCAAGCCCACTCCAGGATCCTTGTGAGAGTAAAGAGCTGGTCAGTTTAGTCGATCCATGTTATGTTTAAATCAGACAAGATGGATTTTTGTATTCTGTGATATTCCTCTATGGCTGCCGCCCCACTTGAGGGAGAGGAGACTGTGAAAACAGGGCCAGATCCCTGAGAGGGTTGTTAGTGAGCAGTTTCAATTAAAGACAAAAGCAGGTTAGAGCAACTCAGGGTTGGGTGAAGAGTCTGGAGTGATTACAAGATTTCTCTTTGTAATGAGATGCAGGTGTCCTTATATTTATTTACAGTAGAGGTTTCGCTGTCAGCTAGTCGATGAAGCTGAGAGGGAGAAGAGTGTATACTGGACAGAATGTAATAATATTTCATATTTGCAGTTGTAGTTCAGATTTTATATATCCATTTCTGTGACAAAATCATGCTTCCAAAGGTGGTATTTATCATTCTGTTAGTGAGTAATTGCATAATTGTTTCATGATGCACCCAAACATACCGTACTAAATCTAAAGGATCAATGTATTTTTTATTCACAGTGTAAGAACAACTGACTTGTGTGGCAGTTAGACTGTAAAAGTTTATGCCTGCTACTGTCCCCTACAGGTTGCATTGTTCATTACACCCCTACAGTATAGAAGTGTTGGAATGAATAAGCGCACAGCCAAATTTTATGTTCTCACAACCTTATCAGTTTGAGGTGGCACTAGAAAAAGGTCATTAGTATCCCAATGATTCATCCTCTGGGGAGCCTGAATGTACGTTTCATGCCAGTATGCTGTAGGTATAACTAACATTAATGAAGGCTCTGTTATATTTAGGTATCCCTGTAAGTCATGCCTGTAAGTTTGCATCCAAAATATCGGGGACACAACTGAATGCAATGCAGCCATTATCATTGTTAGTGATGAAACCTGAGCTGTGTCTCGAACATATTCATGATCATCCTTTTGCATCGTCACTGACAGAATATGTTGCATGAGTATTGCATTTTATTGTGGGATTGTTACCAGAACATGATGCATTTCATTCATTCCATAGTGGAAATAATTCAAAATGCAAATTGTAAACGTGCAAAACTTTCCCAACTTTTTGAGATGATTTCCAGGAAAAAACTAATTCTGCGTAAAATATTGTTTTTCTGACTAATCTTTTCTGTAATTTACTATATAGTTTTACCTCTTCAAGCCTTTAAAAGCTATTCAAATAAACAATCTAGCAGTATAATCCAACTCTGATTGACTACTGACAACTAATTAAGATGGAGCAAGGACATTGCTTCATATCAGGAATTCACAAGCACAAAATATTTAGAACCACTGCCTTATGATTTGAATGAAGGATGAGCAGCAGACCTATGTGAATCACTTAAAAAATTGGAGGTGTGCCCAGCAGACCTGTAGTAAAGTAAAGGTCAGCGAGTCACCAAAAATATTAGCGTCCTTTGGGAACCATGGATTTTCATGTCAAGCTTTGTAGCAATCTGTCAAGTGCCTGTTGAGATATCTCGCTTTGGATCTAATTGTTGGAGGAACAAGCTGACAACAGGGGCCACTAGTCCTAAAATTAAGTGAAACAAGTCCTGAAACTTATGGACCTTAGATGACCTTTTCTCTGCTCCCCCAATATGAACCCCTTCTCCACTCCTTCCTTTTCCCCATGTACCTCTCTCTTCCTTTCCCTCTCACTCTCTGGTCGTGGCGGCATTCCCAGGAGACAGTTTTCCGGACGGTTTTCCGCATGCAGGATGGGATGAACTCCGCATCGCTCACCCGTAAAGAGATGGAGCGAAAAGCAGCTGCCTCAGCACCTGCCGGCCCCCAGTGAAAATCAAAATATCAATAAGCTCTTATAGCATTAAGGAAAATGCCTAAATCTGACACTTTCTCTCCCTCCATCCCCTCTTCTCTCCCTTTGCCAATATCACTCAACCACTTACACTTGGCATGGACCCACTGGAGAATTTACATGTACATTAAGAGAGGCTTTCTGCCTCTATTTGTACTCCTCCACCTCTTCCTCTTCTCCACTATATCTATTAAAGTAAATATACACTCGCTGGGCGGTGACACATAGTCCATCCTCATTCATTGTTGAGCAGGTGATTGACAGGACTTGAGTTATCGCTACAGTTAAAGAAGAAGGCCACAGAATAGGATCTCCCTGCCAATCTAATAATAATGTTAATGTTTTATTACATGAGGGAAATCATTGAAAAACACCACCAACAAAAAACAACACAACCGGTTGTTAGAATAAGGTGGAAATCAGTCATATTTAGATAATCCATAACTGTAAAAGCACCAGCCGACCTCATGATAAAGTGCCTTGCCAAGGGAAAAAGGATGAAGATATGATCCACATAAAAGGGCTGGAAAAGTGGGCCGAATAAGCAAAAAGAGATATTGCATAGCGAGAGGAGTTTAAGTAGGGAATAAGGTGTGGAAGGGAAGAATGGCCTAGGGCAGGAAGTGGATAAAGAAAGGAAGAGAGGGATGAGGGACAGAGAGAGAGGTGGTAAAGCTGAATGATTGCTCTGTGAGAATTATTATTGATGATTCAGGCAGTGTGAATTATTAATGGGGAACGAAAAGCATCTTTGAACGTGTCTCTGACATTCAATACTGACAGAGATCAATGAGCTGGCGTGGACACGAAGAGGAGAGATGAAGGAAGGAAGAAAAAATAAAAAAGTGAGGAGAAGAGAGGGGAGGAAGGTGTGTTTGGACAAGTAGAGTCCTTCAGATAGGGGCTTGTCAGAAAGGCTTAGGAAGGAGGAAGGATGGCGAGACGGCCAACTGCGAGGAGTCATGTGACAGTGCTGAAGGTGATTGGCTGTGACATTGTCTTGGGTCTAATGCTCCTCCTCAGATGCAGCTACTCCCACCCCCCACTTCTTGGAAACTGTCTCGTCTTCCTGTCTGCCACACCGCTACATGTGTGCGTTTCTAAATGTGTGTGTATGACAAAAAGTGTGACGGTCCTTCCTTGGCTAGTGTCATAGAGCATGGTTTCTCTCAACATCTCTCACACATGGGTAAAATTTGCTTGGTCCTTTCCATTTTATCCCCTACACTCCGCTCCACTTTTATGCCGATGATGCCCAGTTCTACTGATCAGCTAAATCCATCGTCACTGCAACTCACTCCACCCTATTTACATTGTCAAAATTATATCATTAATACAGGAGGCAAACTGAACTTTTACAAACTTTTACAAACTGGCCCTACTTCCAAAGATACAAACCAAGATGTGGTGCCAAGACAATTAATGCATCAGTCATTATATCAAATACCTGCAAACCACGTGTTTATGTTCAAGTGACCGAACCCTCCAGTGGCGTTAATAATTTTGAGGAAGTGTTGTGATGATGTTATAAAGCTGCAAAGTCCACATAGGGAGGAGATGGATGGATGGTTCAATAAGATATCAAACTTTGACACGGATGACTGCTATAATGACAATGCACATTGTTTTTTTAACCATGACTATGATAAGCAAGTGGTTATTATTACAACCATGAAAGCGAATGTTCCCTAACCTTAATAAAGTGGTAATTCCAAACCAAACCATGCTCTTTCCTTAACCCTAACCAAGTTGTTTAATGCCTAAACCTAACCAAACCCTTCACCGTAGTGGCGTCAGTACAGAAAACATTTATTTGTGTCATTCATGTGACACTCATTTTGACATGTAAGAGGCCTTCGAGTATCTTCAAAAGAACTCAGAATAAGAACTAAGAATAAAATGTGTTATTATTTATTTATTAATATTTTTAAGAAAAAATAAATGTCACCTCTTATTTCTGTGCATCTACTGTACAGTTGAGTAAACCTCCATTGTGTGTGTGTGTGTAAGGGTCAGCAGGTCATACAGGAAAGACTGATCATAAGGGACAGACTGCCAGGGCCACTCAGCTGCTCCCCCAAAACACACACTCATGCCGTTTGTTTGGACTGACGTGACATGGATGTTGCCGAGGCTGACACTAAAAGGGGACAAAGCGCAGCTCCTATCGTCACAGTAACAGGCAGATGGGTTGACAGACAAGCTCCAGCCGCCACACCTGATCATGCAGGAGGACCAGAGTTTCTCTGAAACAATCAGAGCCGTGCACCGAGCATTCACTTTCTCTCACTGTCATACACACATACTCATGCAGCCAGTGTGATGGGCCAACATGGACTTCTCAACATGTGCCTGTTTTTTGTGTTTCCAGTGACATCTGACAGCCATATTCAGCCATTTCTGAGGTCAGATCAAATGTTCATCAGGATGGAAAAATCACGCACACACATAAATGCGGGCAAAGAGGCAGGTTAAAAAGGAGGTAAACAGCTAAGTCAAAACTTCCCTGAACAGGGACAATGTTTTTGCTGTAGCTGTTGTTTTTTTATTTGGGTTTTGGCCCTGCGCACCTGTTTTTAAATCCTAAATATTCATGATCTCGGAAATAGCTAAGAAGGAAATGCAACACCAATCTCATTTTACTAATTTAAATGAAGACATGACAGTGATTCAGTTGCAAGAGAGCCAGGAAACAATGTGGGTTGGTCTCTCCATCAATTTGGTCGAGACTAAAATATCTGCACAAATATTGGATTGGCAATAGATTTTGTACTAATCAATGGTCCCCAGAGATTAATTCTAATGACTTTGAAGTTTTTTTTTGTACAGTAAGTTTATATTATATTTATTTAGCTTACACTTTTATCCAGAGCAGCTTACAATTAATGCATTTCAACCATGTGGCAAAAAATTGCAATGATTGCCAAGTACTTCCTCTTTATCAAATATGCTAAACGGTTATTAACAAAGTCATCGTGAGCGTGATAGCATTTAGCTCACAGACCTCACAGAGCCACAAGTATGGCTGTATAGCCTCTTAGTCTTGTTTGAAAATAAGATTCCTTACACTGTTATGGTTGCTGACTGTGGAGTGGTTGTCTTAGCAGGAGTTGGTTTATACCGACAAGACACTAATTGTTTGGTAAGAAAATTCTGAGTTGACAACTTTGGTATAGTCAGACAGTGTCTTCTTGTCTGTCCTCCTTTGCATTGAGACTTTGTGATGCACCAGTTGGAAGGTAAATGGCATTTCAGGCAATTTTGAAGATAAAAATATTGTATTTCTTCCGTGTATGTGCACAATTTATTTTATCATGTTTTAAAGTGTAGGACATGAGGCCGGTTGTTTTCTGAGAGCTGATGTTAAATTTATATCACTTTTATTTTTCCACAGCCTAAATGTGGCTGTTATGCATTTATCTCATTTTGTTTCTGCAGTCGTTTTTTCCTGCTCTCTGTCTGGAGTGTGTCCAAGTTACACACAGTTCCCATCACAAGACTCGCCTGAAGGCTGACGTATCTGTTTTTATGCTCTGAGAGCAATGTGAGCAAAATCCAATTTTTTTGCATCCAGATACAGAATGTGATTTAATGCATCCTCATATGATAAAAACTGCATTGAGAAACTGTAACTGTATCCAGAGAGTGTACACTTCACACACATATCTATTTGTAGTTGCTGACTCAGATGAAATATTGTAGTTGTATGGACTTGATAACGGAGGTGGGTGTTTTTGCTTATAAATACTCAAGTATTTTTTTGTACAAGTACTGATTATAATGATGAAGTCTAATGTAACAACAGCTGTCTTCTGATCTGCTGTTTTTAATTAAGATACGACAGAAGTTCCGAATGTTGGAACAGAATTTGTGAATGTTACAGTGTTCTGCATCCAACTCTCAGACTTTGGAGCCTCTCAGAGCACATGAATGCACCACAGGTCAGCAGAAAGCTTCTTGCGTGAAACTTTAAGTCCTGCATTATTTTAGAAATTACATGGAAACCTCAGCTGGTCTCACTCCCAAGTTGTCACAAACGGACACTTGGTCAAGTCCCCTTGGCGTCACTTTTTAACGCACTGGGTACCCCATTTAGCGTAATTTTTCAATGCTACTATTATATGTTAAATCAATGTCAAGAGACTCAGTAAAGACCGACAAATTCCACGTAGGAAGGTGATTTGGGGTTGGTCCAACAAAAAACTGACTTTACCCAGGAGACCAGTGCTGTGTACCCGCGTGAAACCAATAGATAATGTTGACTTCTTTCGTAAGCCACTTAACGTACTTAATTTACATAACTTATTAAGTAACTTTCTTATTTTAACCCAAACCATGATCTTTTCTAACCAAGTGCTTTTGGTGCCTAAACCTAACCAAACAGCGAGTGTTTCACAACTTTATCCACATGTTTTAATTTGAAATTCTTATTAGATGTGGTGTAACAGTGTTAAAAATGCACATAATTCTTATTTCCAATTTGTATTCATGAATTTTATTTATCATTTAATGATTTTAATGAAGAATTGTGAATTTAATCTCATTGAGTTATTTTTATTTATCAAGTTTTCTGTGGAAATGCACACCATCCCTTCTGTACCTCCTAAGCTCCCCTAGTCCTCTGTCTCCCTCAGTTTCGTTTTACACTGCCGAGGGAGCCAGTATAACATGGAAAACAGTCGTCTCTTGAGTCGTCCCTCTTCATGCCCTACCCACACCCTTTACAGTTGCGTATTTATTATTGTTACAGTAACTTGGTCGCAGAGTCCTGTGCCTCCAGAAATACCACTAAAGGGGTATCCAGTGCGTTAAAAAGTGAGGCCAAGGGATCCTTGACCAGGCGTCCAAATGTGACGAGTTGTGAGTAAGAACGTGTTGGAAACTTTGACTAAAATAAAAAAAGATATATATCACTTCAATGGACATCTAGTTACCTCAGCTGATAGTAAAGCAGTATTTGTTCTACCTGTGACTGAACACTACAATAGCCTTCCTCTTGTCCTGTCTGCCTCATCACCTCCCCCTCGTCCTGCTTCTCCTGCTGCCTGTCACCTCTGAGCTTTAATACAAAGGGACATGTACGATTGACCTGGCACTAAAGCACTAACAGACTGTCTGGGCCCTTTACAGCCAGTAAAGAGAGACGGACTATTAACCTCCATCACCTCCTCCTCGCTCACCCTCTGCCCTGTCACTCTCCCCTCTGTCACCTCTTCCACTCTGCCATCACTACCTGGAATTAGCTGGGGGTGAAGTGGGGTGGCGAGAGGGTCGGTGGGGTGAAAGAGATGAGTTAAGAGCAGGGTCGGTGGCTTTATGTGACATGTCACCCTGGTTGTTTCATAGGCAGGTACAGCGGCGATCATCGCTCTGCCTCAAAATACTCAGTTATTGGATTGATACAGCTGCTGATTTTGAAGTGCAATCATGTTGTAGCTGCTGATATGTGGCGCCTTCAGTGATGAAAACTGCAAGCTCACAATATATTGTTTGGATGTGAAATAGTGATGATTGGGAAAAGGGCAGGTGGTTGTTGGGCAGAGACATGGTCGTCATTGGATGATACTTTTGAGAAAAAACACAAAATACCAAATGTGGACTCTGACCCTGCCATATCCAAAATAACTTCCCATTTGCATTTAGTTTGACTAGAAATTCAAAGCGAAAAACTTATCACATGTCAAAGTACTTGGAGCAATACACGGCCCCTAATCTAAGTAGTAATTTAAACCCAAACCAAGGCTCTTTCCCTAAACCTAACCAAAGAGTTTTTTTTGTTTTGGAAGGCACCCACAAATGATGATAGCCTAGCAAAGTGACAAAGCAGCTGAGCATCCAAAGTTTCATTAGAAAGCCCAATAATTGTGATGCAGTTGATAAACAAGGTGAAAAAAGAGGGACTGATGCGGTGGAGGGTGAAGGACAAGCAAGTAATCCTACTAACGTCTATCAACCAGCGGCAACTAATGTTAAGTAAGTGGCAGCCAGGAAGTAAAAAGCATTTATTGGCTTCATGTGGTAACATAAAAAATCTCCATGCCTTTAGAAATGCATCATCTGTAAATTCTGTATATAAAATTTTATTGTGAAGGTTTTGTTCTTGAAAATGAAATGCAATTAGATCAGCATCTTTCCCGGTGCACTGTGCTGATGACGATACAGCGTCACCACATCGGCGTAATGCCACCATTGCAGTTACAAAGAACAGAAATCCACAAAGTGCCACGTCTAAATATATGCAGATGGGTTTCATGACAGTTCCCACGTTCAAGTTGGTCTTTTTTGCTTTCCTACCACAAATGAACTGCACCAGAACCCAGTGGCAGACTGAGACCCCCCTTTTCAGGTCGTTGTGTTGAGTCCTTGTGGTTGTTTAGACCACACCAGAGTTTTAGTGACAGCTTTTACTGCAGCCTCAACAAATCAACCCAGTGTTCCTTTAAACCAAACCCAACCGTAATGTGGTCCATAATGTCCCAAAGGTTTAAGCTGGCCCTTATACCCTGTATAGAAGCATCTGCATGTCTCTCCACCCATTTATTCAAGTTTTTCCTTTTATTTATCACCTGGTTGTATTTACAGTACAGAGAAGGGAGTGATTTTGGATACAGCCTCATTATTTTTTAGATAAATGATGGGAAAAAACATGATCTAAGTCATATGTTTATAATATCTATCACATTTGTACACTGTCATCTCATGTCAAACATATATTTGAGACTTGCCACCATGGCTACTGCCCTGTGTTTGACTAACAGCCTCCAGTTGAGGAGAGACAAATCGCTCGTCATTTGGAAGCAATTCTCAATATGCATCATTTGCCCTGTTCATGGGGCGTTCGCTAAGAGGAACCCTTCACACACACACACACAATATATATATATACACACACAGAAAACAATCAAGAGAAAAAAGTCAGAGGCAAACAGGGATCTCAGACAGCAGTGGAGAGTGGCAGAGGAGTCCCCATAAAGCCAAGGTTAATTCCTCTGCCTCTCCATCCATCACTGAGCAGCTGAGAGAGGGGGTGGGGGGTGATGGACCACTTTCAGCCAAATATATGTGTGGGGAAAGAGGGGGTGGGGGGTGAAGAGAAATACAGTTGAGAGAGAGACCAGGGGGAGGAGGGTCTGCATCGCCCCATTGTCTCCCCAAGCACCCATAAAGGGCGTAGGAGGCGAGGGATCATAAGCCTCATTTGCCAGGAGTTATGGCTGCCAACAGAAGGAGAGTCAGAGCAGGCAAGCAGGCTGGACCAATAACTGCTCAGGATGTAGTTGTCACCCTAATCGGCAGGTACTGATGCCTGTGGGGTCAGCACAGATCCTGTGTGGACGGCAGCCAGGACAACATGTGTTGTCTGAGAGCGCGGTGGAGACATGACACTGAGGATGAGTGGTCAGCGGAGGGAGAGGAGGGGGTAGCAGTGGTTAGTCACCCACTGAGAAGAACAGGAGGAGTGACAGGTAGAGATTTTATTACTGAGGAAGTGAAGAAGAACACCACAAATGGAGGTAGCTGTAGCCAATTCATTGTTTAGTTATTAGAAGTGTCAAGATATTGTCAGTGTTCAGATGGACATTGACACTATGCCAAAAAACACAGCCCACTCCTTCATTTCAAGAAGCCCACTGTGTTGTTAGAGTGGATATTCCAGTCCAGAGGAAAACAAAGAATCCTCTGGCAAAACAGTTGAAACTTACTCAACAGCTCCACAATAAAGAGCCCGGTTGGCAAACAAATACATGCAAGTGCGCATTCTGGTACATTAAAATATGAATAGTGTATTTCTACTGTTTACCCAGTCCTCGAGACCGAGCATAAAATGATTCTGGCCGTGATAATTTAAAAATCAATGCAGGTGTCAGAAAAGCAACCAGCCACAGTCCCCAATCACAAGCCTGCTTTTAGCCATCGGCTTCCTGAAATGATGAAATATCATTTCCAATCTGCAAAATTCAAACTACTCATGACTGGCTGAAGAGTTACTCTGTCCATGTAATTGCTCTTACATTTACAGTTTTACATTATTCTCTGGCTGATGCTTAAAGGGAAATTTCTGTATATTTCAACCTGCCATCCACCCATCCAGCCTGTGTACAGCTGTCATCGGGCAAAAGTCGGGGTACACCCTGGAGAGTTGCCAGTCCATCGGAGGGCCACACATATACAGACAACCACTCACATATTTCTCATAAATGTCACCATTGTGACTGCATTAGTCTTGCTAATTTTGCACTCGCAGCCTGTTGTAGAGAATCAAGGAAACAAGAACTGGCACAAAATAACATATATTGGGGCAACCTGTCTTTTCAAACTCGTTGTCTCTGAGTCTGACCGAAAGTAAACACAGAACGTAGCTGCCTGGAATTGACAACCCATCTGCCTTTTACCACCACAGACTAGGGGTGTGATAAATAATTGATTTTTAGATACATTGCGATGCGGACTTGGATGATTATGAATCGATTCACAAATGTAAATTATCGATTATCTAGAGGTTAATTGATAACGTAATGCTGATGGAACGAAAAAAGGCAGAATTCGGAAATGCGGAAGTGCAGCCAGACTGTCTGTGGCAGACACACAACGGAGACGTGTGGTTCTCCCTGTTCGGCACAGACATTCACTTGTGGATTGAATGACTGCTGCTACTGAACGTTCACATGATCAATAAAATCAACCAACGTTAATGACTTTCACCCGCACACTGTGCAGCACAGCACAGTAGCGCTTAGCTAGCGTCCTCTGCTCATTCTTCACAGGACAGCAACGTGACAGGCGGCAGTAGGTGACGGTGAAAGCGAGCGGAGCAGAGGAAAATATGAGCGCTACTTTTCAGTCTAGCTGTAAATGTACAGTGCGGGTCACAGTGTGTCCGTTAATTAAAGTCTGCATGTCATTTTCCAACTGCTGGAAAAGTGAAGGTAGTTAGCGCTAGCTAACATCTCCGCTTCTGACTGCGGTCTGGAAGCTGAGTAGGACGGTTTTTTGCTGCTAGTTCAAGTTTGTTTGTTGTGATTCATCCACATATTGAGTACACAAATGTACGAAATGCCGTTTCTCAAGTCCCATGGTGCTCAATACAAGATTACAATAATCACATTACGAGACAAGACTCAAACGTAACTACACTGGATGAGACATGAAAAAGGAACAGATCTATTTAGGTGGAGTGAACGTGGTTTGGCTGGAGCATTGTAAAGTGCGTAGTTCAACCCCCATCTGACTCTATACTAGTAACAGTAGCTTCAGAAATAAAAATACCAGCAGCAGAGGTCAGTAATAATGATGTAATAATGCTATGCAATGTTGGTTACATTTATATTAAGTAACATTAAATATCTGCATTTCATTACTACCTACTTGTTTGGATTGTTACAAATAATTTGCATTAAAAGTACAAAGTAGTCAAACAGTGAGAAAAATACATCTTTATTCTATTTGTTTTGGTGGCACGGTGGTCCAGTGGATAGTTGTGGCCTCACAACAAGAAGGTCGCGGGTTCAAACCCGGGTTGCTTCCTGTGTGGAGTTTGCATGTTCTCCCCGTGTCTGCGTGGGTTTCCTCCTGGTGCTCCGGTTTCCCCCACCATCAACAACATGTTAGTTCTTCATTCAGTGCAATTGAGCGGGCGCTGATAAAGATCTGGAGTTGGTCCCCGGGCGCTGCACAGCGGCTGCCCACTGCTCCTTTGAGGGATGGGTTAAAGTGCAGAGAATGAATTTTGCAACGTATATATATGACAATAAAAGTATCTTCTTCGTTTTACAATCGCATTGAACCCTCATAATCGTCATGAGGTGCCTACAAATTCCCACCTTTGAGGCGATGCATTGTGATGCATCGAGATATCGAATCGAATCAAATTGTTGACCTGATAATCGTAATCTTGTTCGAATCATAAGACCAGTGAAGATGCACACCCCTACCCCAGACACACTGGCCCTGTTGTTGAAAGTAGATATTAAGGATATATATGTATATAGAAATCAAGAAAACACTTTAATTGGATAAGAAAAAATATGAATTCCTATCAAATCTGAGTTAGATTAATAATCACAGTTTAGGCTAGTGATATTCTATATTTTTCATATTGTCAATAAATCTCATGTACAGACCAAAACCAATAATGTATTAATTCTTCTGACAAGTAATGTGTGTGTATCACATATATACCTCTTTTCTTCTGTGTATAGAGCTCCACTGTTGTCCTGGGTCTGGGTGACAAGCTCCTTCATTACCATGAACGCACACTCTGTAGTTCATTTTGACTCAATCCCACATACACAGTCCTGCAGCAGCGAATACTCACTAGAGCATCAAATGTAGTTTCATCCGCCGCAGAAAATAGTACCCAAAAAGTGCACTATTTTATCTATTTCTTTGAGTATGTTTGTAAAAAAAAATATTACATCTTTAGTAGGAACCAATGAGCTTGGAGCAGTGAGCCACAAACAAGGCAGGGAAGTCATAAGAGCAGGTTGTTTTGGTTATTTCATGGAATTTTTAGAAAAATATAGAATAACCACACCACAGTTATCCTTTAATTCACAGCTGAATCGTACCAAATCAGCATATCTAGATATGTATCGAATCGTCATCCAGGGACACAAAAACACACCCCTATTGGTTATCCATCTCATTTTTTCCTGCAGAAAACATCCCCGGCAGGGGGATGTTATTAAAACCATGCTATCCCCATTTTGCTCATTCTCTCACCCTCTCCTTCTTCCTTTCTTTTGTGTCTCTCCCCCTCTCTCTCGTGCTCTGTATGTCTCATAGGGTCATTTGCCTGTTCAGATGAGATTGTAAGCTATAATGGAGGAGGTGTGGAGTGCTGAGACAAGGAGAAATGGCCAGCCGTGCAGATAGGAGATTTGATGGTTAGTCGATAGCTCTTCTCCTTCGTCAGAGAGAGAGAGAGAGAGAGAGCATGGAGATGGGCATGCATGGACCTTGATATTATATAGGAAATGCATTATTTTTGAAGATTACCTGAAACGGTTTCAGAAAATCATTTTAGCATGAACTAACCTTGAACATTCCCATACTTATGTAAATGATCGCCATCAGTGGTAATCAATGGATGGAATAGCCTTGAGGGTCTTAAATGTTACTGAGAACATTTTCGATTTAAACGATATTTCGTTGTCAGGTTGATTATAACAGCCTTGTAAGACAAGACGAGGGGTCACATTGCTAGCGAATCTTTTTTCTTTTTCTTTCATGTGATCATTCAAAAAGGGTTTGTTCAACTGAATATGTCTCTTCTGTGTAATATTTGAGTTGGAGTTGCCCTTTGTCCCGTTGCTGCACATACTCCCGGTGCTTTCACACCTAACCTTTTTTGTAGACTTATAATGAACTCTTGCATTTGCCCATGTGGTTTGGTCTGTATACGCTGATGTGAAAGATGTCAATCTAACTCAGGTGTGGACTAAACAACCAGACAATGCAATCAACTTGCAGCCATGGATCTATTGTGAACCTTGGCACAAACCTTTGACACAGATTTCTATACGTTGTAAACTCAGGTTTTGTTGAACTGCAGTCAGTAGTTTCAGTTTGCAATAGTTTTGCAATTGTGGCAACTGTTTACAGCACTTGGCAAATGATGAAATTTGAATCTTTGCTCCTAAATGATGAGGTCAACCTAGGACAAACACAAGCAACCAATGTAGCATCATGGTGGCAGGCAACTGAAAAATGTGAAAGAATCTCTCCAGATGGCAACTAAACAAAGCCAATAGAGGTCAACAAGTGTAGAATTTATTTTGCTTGATGTTTTTAAATCCTTTTGATACTTAACTGACGATCTTTAGCCTTGGTACGTGTTGGTAAACCAATCTCTGAAATGGCAATGGTCTGTACAAGTTGGTAAATTCATTTTAAAATCT
This sequence comes from Micropterus salmoides, assembly GCF_014851395.1. Lineage (NCBI taxonomy): Eukaryota > Metazoa > Chordata > Actinopteri > Centrarchiformes > Centrarchidae > Micropterus > Micropterus salmoides. The sequence goes on along the minus strand of NW_024040374.1, from coordinate 2,138,467 downwards.
GCAGCTGGAGCGGGAGAGATGAAAGATGCTTGTGAGCTGTCAGACCACATCTGGAGTGTACTGTCATTGTTGTGAGATTTACCTTATGTCTGTCCTAATAAGTCTGCTGTCGAGTGCAAGAAGGACATAGTGACATGAAACACCTGAGGGACGAGCTCGTCATCAACGCTGACAGGAAGCATGAATGACACCTGACACACGGCTGAACTCAGAGTGCTGTCTGCTGCTAACAGCTGCCTAAAAGGACTCTGATTTACCAGAACTGACACAAACACAAGTGAACACACACCCACACACAAGAAGGCATGATTATACAGCCAAGGGCAAAGGGTAGATGTCACTCAATAACATGATGTCCTTCCTGATATAAAACAGATACCACTACAGCTGCAACTAACATTTATTTTCATTATTGATTCATCATTATTTTTTTTAGTCAGAAAAGTAAAATGTGAGAAATTAGCAAAAGTCATTAATTCCCAGAGCCCACAGTGACAAAACCAACAGATCTGATTGTGACAAAAATTCTAAAGTCAACCAAAGTACAGGCCTTCTGTAAAATTACAACAGTTAGTGGGAAGGATCATTCCTCTATGAATCATTTCAGCTTTACTGACACAGAACACACCTTTCCGTTGCATAATGTATACAGCCAATGTTTTTGCAATATCCTACTGAGCAGAACAAGTTTATTATTAAGGAAGAAACTGTCTGCCATCTATGTATAATGAAAATCGCTGTTTGAGGCCCCATCTACAACGCAGACCTTTTGCTACGTTCACACCTCCTGCCCAGACAAAAACGGCAAATTACAATGACCTAAAACAGAGCAGTTTGAAAACAGTGAAAATAGAGGTGCAAATAACACTTGCACTGTGCATGTTGCCGTATTTACTTTGCGATGACTCCCAGTCTGTTTTCTGACGCCAAAATAGCTTTTTTTCACTTACAGTTCCACCTCATTGTCGGCGCGTGCAAACAAATCGGTGTGGTTCTTTGTCTGTACTTTCTTCTTTCGCTAAATCTTCTGCAACTGCGGAGTAGACAATCTGCATCCTGTTTACACCGTCACACGCATGCCCAGTGTAAGTGAACGGCCACTTCATTTGCGTTTTCAGTTGTTTTAACATAGAAGGAGATCACAGCTGAAACGCTGGTTTGGACAGAGATTGTTTTCATTTTAAATACAAAGTAGTGTGGCTGTAGCCTTAGATCAGTGGCTACTGGTGATTATTTATCTGGGAGAGACCTCTCCTTACACACAGTGCAATGTTGTTGTCTAGCTTCACTAAGCTTTGACAACTGTAGAAGATTACAATTACTCAACAATTGAAACAGAAAAGCTAAGATGTTCTTTGATTAGGTTTAGGCACCAAAAGTACTTGCTTAGGTTTAGGAAAATATCATGATTTGGTTTAAATGAGTATTACTTATGTAAGTTAAGTTATGTAACTTCAGTTAGTTACATATCTTACTTTATGTAGCTTAGAAGTCAATGTTGACGCCGATGTCTGTTTGACCCACCCATCTTGTGCGGGTTACGCAAAAACTAACCTTGGAGAAAGAAAGTTTAATTTTAGCATGTGATATACAAACAGAGACGGCCTCCCTTGTGTGAGGTTTTGATTGGCTACTCAGCCAGATTTGATGAGGGTGCTATCTTAGCATACTTTATATTCACACATATTTACTTGTTTTGTGGCTGTATCTGTGTAATTTTTCAGTTGACACAGAAGCTGAAGTGGCAGTTGTTTAAAGCAGTTAACGTTTACTATACTTACTATACTTTGGTACTTTTAGTTAAGTACATTTTGTATTCTGGCCTTTGAATGAACTATTCTTAACACTGTGACACCTGAATAATTCTCGCACCACTAATGTTGGTGACTCACTGCTCACACATACACAGAGCTTCTGAGCGGAGATCTAAATCGACCCTCGACTGGTCCCTCCTCCGCTGGCCGGAGAGCCCACTTTGTTGTGCGTGCAGAGTTGTTAGTGAAGTCCTATGTGAGAATGTGACTAAAAAGCATGTGAATGTGTGCAGTGAGCTGAGGGAATATGCATCGCCGCACCCACTTTAATGCAGGAAGCCTATCTGCTGCTCATTCATATTTATCTGCAGCACATATGCATCCGGACACACAGCTGTTCTACTGCGTGTAATCAAATACTCATGGTTCTCTAATGTGAAACAACCCATCGGTGCAGCAGAGTGTTTTGTTCACTTGGGTTGTTTCAGTGTTTGCAAACAGCTTTGGTGAATGTACTTATTGTTGATGTTCTGTATGAAGAAGCAGCTCCATCATTTAAGTGTGTGTGCTTCAAGTGATACCCCTAGAGACAGAAGCAATAAGAAACTGTCAAAGCTTTCAGTGTCAGGCCGCACAGACACACTGACATTGAGGATATTGACTTAGTGATCAAGTGGAATCAAGGATTATCTTAACCTTCGCCCTGCTGCTCCACAGACTCCACAAACACACAGGAAGCTCAGTCACAGTGAGAATTATCAAACCGGACTTATTAGTGACCGTGATGGTTAAACAAATGAATACAAGGCACAAAGAAGTCCACCAATTTTGTTCTATCATAAGAATAGAGAATGATCTGTAACTTTTCTTAGCATAATCTTGTATGTATAAGACAATATTTGGAGCCAATCCCAGCTGGCAAAAGGCAGGGTACACCCTGGACAGGTCGCAGTGTACACATTTTTGTTATAACTACAATTCATATAAGGATGTCTTTGTAATAGTCCTTTATAAACAATGACCTTCAGCTGTAAAATTAAAAAAATTTCAAGAAAAAAAGGGAAACAGAAGTATGTGAACACATAATTATTATTTCATATTACAGTTACACAGAAACATCTGTTTTGTGAACCATCCTGTTTTCAGTGAAAATGCCTCCATATGAACTCTGGTGAACTTGCCTTTCTGGGTCAGTTAATTTAGGTGGGTGTTAAAGTTGGTTGATCAAACTCTTTTGTGACCGAACAACTCGACCAAGACCCATTTTTTATAGCAGTCTTGGCACAGATGTAACTGGACCAACACAGGACTTTGTGAAAGTAGCTATGGAATTACAACCCTGGAATTACATACTTATTGGATGATTGTGCACCTCACAATTTCCATCCAGGGCATGTGTTCAGCATCAGTGCAGGAAGCACCCTGTACCGTTGTAGTAAAGTGGGGAGTGTGGTGGATCGGCCATTTGACTTTCATGCAGGAGGCATGATTTGAACCGTACTCATTTTTCTCACATATTGTGAAGAGGGCAAATCAATAACAAATGTTAACATGCTCACTATTTCTAGTTTGGCAGAATTCAAAACAATCATTCAAATACTGATACTCTTTCTCCATTACCCTGTTTATTAACCCTCGCTCACTCCAAATGCCCTCACATTATGTCAACCTCTCCCACCCTCTCTTCCTCTCCCACCATATCTCCCCCTCCCCATCTCTCTCTCTCTGTCTCACTCCGCCTCTGACACCCTGATCAATTCCCCATCAAATCCTAATGCTGTGGTTTAACTCAAGTGTGGCATCTTAATTAGAACGATAACTGCACACTGTCAGGGTCATCGACTGCGCCGGCCGCCAACCAATGCTTCTCATCGACAGGCTGCCAGCGCTCAGAGAGGCACTGAAAGCAGGGGACAGATAGACAGAGGGGGGGGACAGAGAGGGATGGATGGACAGAGACAGAGAGAAGGGAAGAGGAAACAGACCGACGGAGAGTGAGGGGTGAGTAAAAAGAAGGCAGCCCATATGTCTAAATGAGAGGGAGTATGCTTTACTTTGGAGGGAATAAGACAACCTGAAGACATGTCATTGTTCTTTCAACCTCGTGTCCTCAGTAGCACATAACTGTCCCCGTCAACCTCTACTGCTTTGGGACTGAATGACCCTGTAAAGCCTTATATAACATTTAAAGAAACGTGTTTTTATGTTAGGTGCAGGGTGGTAGAGTGGATCACCTTCAAGGAAGGACAGGAGAAAGTCTGTGAAAATCCGTAACAGCGAGAATGGGATTGGTTTTATAAAGTTTATATAAAAATAAACAAAAGCACACAAAGGTAAAGGAAAAAATGAAGGAAGTAAGAAATGAAAGAGGAACAAGAGGGCAAGGAAAGAAGGAAATAAAAGAATACATGCATTAAAGGAAACTAGAGAAAAGAAAGGATAGGAAGGGGAAAGGAGGAAAGAAAGAAAAGAATAAAGGAAAGGAAACTGGGAAGGAGGTAGCAGGAAAGAAAAGAGGAAGAAAGGAAAAGAACAGATAGAAAAGAAGAAAGGAGACATTTTTACATTTATTACACTTATCTTAACACTATATCTTTGCTCTAACAACTAACTAAGGCTCAGTGATATTAATAAGAAAGAATGAAATGAAAAGAAATGACAAAGACAGAGAGACAGAGATGCAGTCACAGGTCCATCACACACACACAGGGAATTCCCTGTTGTTCAACTTGTCAAGCGGCGATTTGTCCTCCCCCTTTTTTTCAGAGCAGAGATGTCGGGAGATAAGATAAGACGGGTGAGAAAGAGAGAAAAAAAAAGAGAGACGTGAAGAGTGAGTTTCTCTTTTTATGTGACAAATAAAGAAATCAATTAATCATTGTGGGCCTTTGACAGGTTGTGGTAAGGAGGGGCCGTCCGTTCCTCATGGACTATTTATGAAGCTCTCGCCGCCGCCGTCTCCCTCTCTCTCAGTGTGTGTGTTGGTTGGTTGGTGAGCGAGAGTATGGTTTGAAATATTTAAATGTTTGCGTGCATTTCACGCCAGACCTGTGGCCCCATAGAGGGGACAGGGGCTGCATGAGGAGGAGGAGGAGGAGGAGGAGGAGCTTCACAGATTCAGTGTGTTTAGTATTGTGAGAGAGAGATTTACAGTCATGACCACCAACACTCACCCTGAGATTCAGATTATGTTGTTTATTGAACTTGTTAAATCATGGTTTTCCCCTTCACTTTCTTCTAGTTTCAGAGACAGAAAATCATTTTTCCACATTGTTTTGTTTTGCAACATGTATACTGTATCAGCTTGTTTTAACTCTTTAGTGAAGCTATGTGATGTTTGAGTCTAGTCTCATCCCAGGGCGTTGAGAAAGCTTTGGTATTTGACGCACACGGTACCCATTAGCACCCGTATGAGACGCCCTGGGTTTTCAAGCAACTTCAATTTAATCCATCCGCTGTCAAGTCATGAACTCATTTCAACCCAAAACACAATGTTTTTCTAAACCTAACCAAGTAGTTTTGTTGCCTAAACCTAACCAAACTGCGTATATACTATATATTAAATAGGCCTTCTATTGACGCTGAAGTCCAAATATAAAAAGGCGTCTTACATGAATGCTAATGGTTATCTTGTGCGTCAAATACCAACACTTTGTCAGACTTTCTTTAAGGCTCCGAGATGAGAATGTGTTATTATCACGTTAACGCATTAATTAATTAACGCTGACAATTATTTTATCTCACATTAACGCAGTTTTTGTTTTTACTATTATTATTTTGAAAGTCCGTTGCTCACTGGCTCTGAATGCACATACAGTCAAACCCTGGGTCACAGGAGGGGCGGGATGTTGATCAGCCTGCAAATCACCCACCCAAACAAGCAGCGGAGGGAGGCTTCGGCAGACTACGCTGGATGCAGTGTGTGGGGGAAGTAGATAAACAACACAAGCGATCAAATGCCGTAGAAAAGTGGATAGCTACACACTGCAATACGGTAATGCCCTGGCAGTGGCAAATAGCTTTGGTTTTATATTTGATTTGATTACATTAATGTTTAAGTTGAGATTTACAAGAAATATTTTATTGCTACTGTGTAAAGGGAATACTGCTGGTAAAAAGCACCTTATTTGTTTAAAGTGTTTGCAAACCACATGTTATTACACTTGTTTGCATATAGCAGTACATTTAAATTTAAGTGGGCAATACACTTCTTTAGAATTCATTACTCAATTTTTTGCATAACAATGCGATTAAATACAATTAATCGAAGAAAATCATGCTATTCCATTTTTTTATCGTTGCCCAGCAGTAATAATCCTCATAATAGTCTTTTCGCTTTCACTTGGCAGGTTAAAAAAATGTTTTCACTAGAAGTTAAAGAATAATGGACCGGTCACAATAGTTGGTGAACTACTGTGTAGCTGGAAAGCTAATGGCTGACATCCTGGCAACTCAGGAACATGGTAGCGCTACAACAGCTCTTCGGATTTATTTGTGTTTCATCTGCATTGTACCATTTCAGCCCGTTCTCATCTCATGGAGTAATATAGCGACGATTTGAGAAAGAGTGACAAAGCGTAGGTATTTGACGCTATAGGTACCCTTTAGTGTCAAATACCTGCCTGTGTGAGACACATCGGGTGCGTCTCCATGAGACGCTTCCTGGAGTGTCTGGCATCCCGTACAGACCGGAAGTGCTAGCTAGCTAGCGACGTTCGTGATAAAGGTGTTGACAGCCCCCCGAAGCCCCTACCCTTACCACAACCATCAGAAATGTTAGTACCTAAACCTAAGTCACTGAATGTATGCATGTCGTCAGGCTAACCCTACAGCTGCCGTGAGGCCGATGTGCTAACAGGTAGGGTTAGCCTCCCTTGTGTTGCTGCAACGTAGGAAACGGGGGCGTTTCACACGGACGCTGAAGGGTACCTTTAGCGTAAAATCCTTACGCTTTGTCACACTGTCTGAAAGCGTCAGTTATGACACATTGAGATGAGAACGTGTTGACCATTCAAAGGCCCCAAAGGTTGTGGCTTTCTACAACTCGGAAAGCCAGTTCACTAGCTTGGTCACTAAAGGGTGACCAACAGGTCTTGTCTTTGTATCCAAAGCCTGGTATATCTTATTCCTCTGCGCTATAGATCTCCATTGTTTACCAAAGCATTAAAACACATCTTTTAGCCACACTGTTGCACTCGGTAACATGTTCCTTCATCACCACTGAACACACACTGTATTTTATTTTGACTCAATCCCACATACACCGCCCCACTCACTCACTAGAGCACCAAATATAGATTACTCCGCTGCTGAAAATAGTCCCCAATGCACTTTTTCCTGTTTCTGTTGCATTTGCTAACAATTACTTCTGTTTATAAAGATTCACATCTTCAGTTGGAACCTATGAGTTTGGTAGTCAGATTCACAGACAGGACACGGGAGTCAGAGATGGACAAGCACATTGCTGATTTGTTGACAATAAAAATAAAATAGAAAATAATCACACTTGCCCCTTAAAATGAAGTTCTATTTGAACAATGCTTGTCTGTGTAATGACAAACTCCGCAATGGGTTGAATCTCTCAGAGCTCTGCTGAGTCCCCCTGCGTCTCTAAGCAGGCCTTGAATGGGCATTAGTTGATTAACGAATTAGAGTTTAGATCCAGAGGAGGGCTCTGCCAAAGAGTACAGTCTCCATAACCTGCTGTAATCCAGCTATTACAGGCAGATTATCCTGATTATTAAATTAGGACAGGCTCACCAACCCCAGAGCTCAAATTACCAAGAGGGGTTAGTTAAAAAAAATTCTCAGTTTTTGCTTTGAGATAATCCCTAAATGAGTAATTTCCCTCTAAAACCTTTACTGGATCTGTTAACTGTCTGGTCACTTACACTTGGTCTGCCGTGCCACACTTATTTTTATTCATTTGAATTTATTCCTGACAAGAGTAGTTGAGAATGACAGATTTAGAGGATATGCTGCTTTTCTCCGTTTTATGTCACTGTAAATTCAATACCTTTGACTTTTAGACTATTGGAATAAACTGGAAATGTCTAGAATCTGGGAGATTTTCACAACCTCAGTTCATAGTACTTACTCTGAAGGTGTCCTGGCCCACATTTATGCAACTTTCTTTGTAGAAGGTCCTGCCTTTCCAGAAGTTATACTCATTCTTGATTTTTCTGTCAAGTCAATACTGAATAGAATCGATTGGCTTCTATTTGGAAACATTAAATGGTGATATTTTTTTAATTTCATTTTACAAAAGATTTATGAAAAATGAAAAAGAAATGGTTACAGCATTGTTTTTGTTTTTATTATTAGGGCTAATTTAAGGCTTTGACTAATGCTGAAGTATTATTGTAATTATCCTTATCCACCCTAAGCAGACTTGCAGAACTGGTCCCTCTGGGCTCTAAATTATAAACGTAACACTTAGTTTTTGCCCCCATTCATCATGAACTGAACTCAAAGATCTAAGACTGTACACAAAAGGCCTATTTCTCTCAAATATTGTTGTAAAATCTGTGTAAGTGAGCACTTCTCCTTTGCCGAGATAATCCATCCACCTCGCAGGTGTGGCATATCAAGATGCTGATTAGACAGCATGGGGATTGCACAGTTGTGCCTTAGGCTGGCCGCAATAAAAGGCCACTAAAAAATGCGCAGTTTCTCTGTATTGGGGGGTCCGGAAACCAGCCAGTATCTGGTGTGACCCCCATTTGCTTCACGTAATGCAACAGATCTCCTTTGCATAGAGCTGATTAGGTTGTTGATTTTGGCCTGTGGAGTGTTGGTCCACTCCTCTTCAACGGCTGGACGATCTTGGAGGTGAAGATGCTGGATGTGGAGGTCCTGAACTGGTGTGGTTACACGTGGACTGAGGTCTGCGTTTGTGAGGCCGGTTGAATGTACTGCCAAATTCTCTGAAGCACCTTTGGAGACGGCTTATCGTAGAGAAATGAACATTCAATTCACAGGTAGCTGCTCTGGTGGACATTCCTGCAGTCAGCATGCCAATTGCACACTCCCTCAAAACTTGTGACATCTGTGGCGTTGTGCTGTGTGATGGAACTGCACATTTTCGAGTGGCCTTTTATTGCGGCCAGCCTAAGGCACACCTGTGCAATACCAATGCTGTCTGATCAGCATCTTGATATGCCACACCTGTGAGGGGGATGGATTATCTTGGCAAAGGAGAAGTGCTCTCCTGTACTGTACTTTTGGCCTGGGTCTGTTCCTAGTTTGGTCAGTTCGTCTTCACCAGAAAAAACGCAGCAGCTTATGACAAACCATATTTACGGTTTTTGTTATTGACTTCTAATGGCAGAAGAAGTCAGGTGACGTAGTGTAAAGAGAGTATAAAGAGCTACAAAGTCAGTAAGGAGGGTGGTGAGGTGAATGTACGTATGTGTCAAGTGTGATAGAAAGTCAGTTTTAAGTTAAATAACGTTACGTCACATGACTTACGTAATGTTCTTAATTTAACCCAAACCATGGTCTTTTGCTAAACCTACCCAAGTGGTTCTGTTGCCTAAACCTAACCAAACTAATACCGTTTCACAACATTTACCACGTGTTAATCGCCATGCGACTTAGGTTACATGATTTACATAATGTACTTGAGGTCCTGTCGCTGGACTGGTACTTGCTAAAACACTCATTGTTATTGTGGAACACTTGACAAGTTTAGGTATGAGGACGTGTTGGGTTACAAATACAATATTTTACCCACAATATTTTATTCCTGTGCAAAAAACCAGTTCCACAAAGAAATAGTTTTCTCAGTTTGGTTTCGGAAGAACTTGACTGTTCTGCGCAGAGCCACGATCTCAACCCCCATCCAGCACTTTTGTGATGAACTGAAAAGCTGGAGTGTGAGTGAGACCTTATCAGCCAGCACCAGTGTTGGACCTCACTAATGCTCCTGTGTTTTCGAGTGGGAGGAAATCTCTGCAATCAGGTTCCAACATCTGGTGGAAGGTCTGAAATTAGAGGAGATGATGCTCTCATAGCATCACATTAAAGCCCAAGGTTTTGAAATTATATGTTCAAATATCACGTATGGGTGTAACTTGTGTCCATACTTTTCTCTGGAGGGAGCACTTTGAAGTCATAAAAACCTTCTGTAAGAAACATGTTTTTCCTTTCTTACTTTTGTGTTGTGTATTGGAACTCTTGCTTATAGTGTGTGTGTGGCCCTGTGAAGCTCCTTATGTGCAGTGTACAGTATGAGTGTGTGTGTGTGTGTGTGTGTGTGAGAGAGAGAGAGAGAGCAAACAGTAGAGGAAGCAGTGTGAGGGCTTGCGGCAATGCTGAGATTTAAACTCATTCTGTCTACGGCTCCATCAGATAACGAGCTGAATCAGCACGCACTGTGGATATGCACAGAGTGGGACATCACACAAGCACACACACACACACACACACACACACACACACACACACACACTCAGTTGACATTCATAGAGGTATGGGAGGAAAGACAAAGACTGACACCAGGCGTTATAATGAGCAGGAGTCCTTTAAGAGACACAACTGTCACTTAATTCTCATCCCTCCATTGTTTTTTCCTTCACTTTACTCTCCTCTGTTTTTTATGTCTCTCTCTCGTCCTCTCTCTAATGCCTTGGTTCCCAACATAGGGGTGGGGACCCCACAAGGGGTCACGAGATAAATTTCAGCTAGATGATTAAAGGTACCCTGCTGGGGAATATAGTTCAAATTCTGTAACATCCATGTTTGACAAGTAGCAGTGTTCTTCTTCCTTGCATTTTTGGTGCACTTGGCCAACCCAGGCTCACTCCCAAGTCGTCACATACGGTCACTTTGTCAGGACCCCTTGGTATCACTTTTGGTATTTAGTAGTAGTAGTTTAGTAGCTTAGGTACACAACAAGACGACAAGGGGTCTTGGTCAAGTGTCCATATGATGATTTGGGAGTGAGAATGGGTTGACTTTGCCCTTTTACTGTGTGAAGGATGGACACTACTGTCATGTTCCAAATAAGTTTCTTTAAATTGATCTTGTTTAACACTATTAATTAAATAAAGATTTACAGTCTTACAGTTTTTTTTCCATATAGGACATAGGCCTAGTTGTCCTGGAATTATCAGAGTTAAGGCTTTTTCACTTCTAGTTGTGCTATTCATTGCAATAGCTGCAGAAGTGAGATGTATTATCTAGCTTGACTTTTCTGCTAGCTTGCTAACTCGTTTTCACACACTGAATTTTAGCTGGTGGTGTTCAGGTGTTACAACTACAGCTGGTTTGCAAGAGGTGTGTTCTGTGCAGTCAGTCTTTCCTTGCTTGTAGTTTTCTGTGACAATAGAAACAATGTACTAAAGATCGGTCTTACACCACTTTATAATCCTATTTGTAGGAAGATGTGGATTTACATATATATTTTTTTTACCAAATCGACATTTATATTGGTTTTAAATTAGTTGAACTTCTCCACAGTCTTTTCACGTACCCCCTGGCAACTGCAGAAGTACTCCAGGTACAAGTTGGGAATCTTGCTAATGACCCATAACTGATCCATAAAGCATCTAAGAATGATTTATTAACCACTAATAAAATGTTCAATTTGCACTTTAAAAATGTCAGTGGAAATTATGGTGTGGTGAAAATGTTTATCTTCACTTTAATAAGGTGCTTAGAAAGTGTGATCACTTTTTCACTTTTTTTTTACTGGATTAGTTTTACCTTTTAAGGATCTAACAACAATTTCAATGACAGTTAACACACCAAAAAGGTTGGGATCCAGTTCCCATCCTCCATGTAAACTCGCCTCTTCCATCTGTGCTCCTTATCCTCCCTCCTTCCTCTGTCATATTCCTCCTTCTTGCCCAGTCTTGTTTTCTGCCTCTCTGTTAGTGCTGCTGCTGGATCACTTTCAGAGCCCTGCTGTCAGTGCTAACCACACTGTGACCCTGCTGACCCCTCTTATATCCGCCTCCTTATCTCTCCCAACCCACCACAGCAACCTGCACCTCAGCCCTCACCTCATACTCTGCTGCTACCGCTCCCCAAGGAGGAAGAAGAGGAGGAGGAGGAGGAGGAGGAGGCGGCGACGGTCAGTGACGCGCTGAGCTTTAGGCCTGTCCCTACTCATTTCAGGTTAGCCCGTCTGCATTAGCGCCAGCCAAAGTGACAGCTGTCAGCGCCAGTGAGCGCGCTCCAGATGCTCCCCCTCCATCCGTCCTTGGAGCGCCGCCAGGACGAAGGAGAGGAGAGGTGAATATGAAAAAGAGAGATGGGGTAGAGACTAAAGAAGAGAAGAGAAAACAAGATGAAATGAAAGGAGGAAAAAAATAAAGGGATAGGAAAGAGAGGAGGACAGAAGACATAGAAGTAAAGAAAGAAAGAAGGAGAAGAAAACAGCAGGAAAGACAAGGAGAAAAGAGGAGGATACAGAGAAACGGGTAAGTAGAGGAGATAAACAAGGATATGTGAGGAAAGGAGAGGGGGAATGAGAGGAGAGGAGAATGCAGGGATGTAACAGCAGGTGAGAAAAAGGGAAGAAAAGAAAAAACAAGTTTGAGAGGAAAAAGGTGAGATAAGGTAAAAGTAAGAAGAGGCAAGAGATGAGGAAGAAGGGAAGGAGAAAGGAGGAAAGGACAGAAGAGGGGAGGAAACAAGGAGATGAAATGGAGAGGAGAAGAGAAAGAAAAGAAGACAAAAGAACAAAAGGAATGAGAGGACAGGAGAAAAGGTAGGAGGGGTGAGAAAGAGGAAGGGGTAAGGGGGAGGACAGAAAGCAAGGACAGGCGGTAGAGAATAGAAAAGAAAATAAGACATAAACAAAGTGCTGAAACAAGAGGGGGGGGTAAAAAGTGATAAAGTAATGGTAAGCTTTTTTAAAAATCCAGAATAAGATGATAAATAAACAATAATTAAATAAGAAGATGTTAAACTCTCCGGCCTCTGCATGTGTCCTGTGTTTGTTTTGTTTGCCAGGACAGTTCTGACCTCTGTCTAGTGTGAGTCTGTTGTCATCCGGACCTGCTGGCCTGCTTTGGCCCCTGTGTGGCCTCAGAGCCCCGCAGGGTTTGTGTGCGAGCAGCGCCGCCTGCTGGCAGGAAAGGGAGCCGCGGCTCCGGGCAGCGGCAGCAGCAGTGTGCCGCAGTGCTCTCTCTCTGCTCGGTGCTGGTCTCAACATCACACCGCTCCGTTGACACCGACCGCGGAGGAACGACAGCGGGAAACCAAACGTTTAGGTGAGACGAACAAACTGGGACGCTTCCTTTACTGTGAGTTGTATTGTCTGTGGTTTGAATCGTTTTATTTGTCTATTTCGTATTTTCATTAAAAAAAAAAAGATGCGACGAGAGTTTGGAAGAAGAATCGAAGTGGCGACCATAAATTAAACTTGAGGCTATGAACACAAGGGAATAATTGCTGTTTATGGAGCTGATGTGGCATTAAGTTTTCGTGCACAGTTTCTATTTGCATGTATAATGACAGAAAACTAAGCTTTGGTAGGCTATTGTCTGATACTAACTTGATTTGTTCATTAAGTATTTATTGAGTGTGTACAAAATCAGTCAGTCCTTTTTGAATTTTTTTTAAATATATATATATATAGCCTATATGAATTATATTTTATTGTCTTTAACTTATATGTATATATTTCTAAATTAAAAAAAACATTGAAACTTGGTTCATTATTTTGTTGTTGTTGTTTAATTTTAGGTATGTTTATCAATAATAATAATAATATAGATGTTTCTGAAGATCTCCATTCATTTTCAAAACTTTAAATTTCAAATTTGGGAAACTGTCAAAGTCAATTTAGTGAAATCAAACAAAATCTGTACTTAATTTACAATTTCCCTTTATTTATTTTCTTATTTCAAAAATGTAGAGGGACTATTAAGACTTGATGTTTAATCTCAATTGTAAAGCAAAGTAGTGGTTGGTACAAAACAGGTGAAAGACGAAAGCAAAACATAAATGATGAAGAGCTTTGACCTAACAAAGACCTTCAAGGTTGAAATGTGGCATCATTTTAAAAGGTCTTGCAGCAAAGTCTAATATTCAGTGTGTGGACTGCTTCTCTTTTTCCTTAATCTAACTGTTTTCCAGCTCCATCCTCCAACATCAGCACTCATTTCTCTGTTTCAGCATGAACTGCTGGTTCTTAATGCAAAATGTTGAATTTCAGATCTGCGCCAGAAAAAAAAAGCAAAGGACAGGCAGCTCCTGTAGCCATACCAGGGAGGGAAGAGCCATGAATATCAAGCTCATAAGCCCCTCAGCTCTAAGACTTCATGCATCGTGGGTGTGTCATTTATTTTTGGATTTGAATATGATTTAAAGATATACAGATTGTGTGTTTGCAGGATGGTCACTGTGTAATCCAGGGTCAGAGGTCGAGCTAATGATCCCTTGAAGACCTGAAAACCCGAAGACAAAACTGCAAAACCTTCAGATTTCATTCAACCTTCTACAACTCCTCAGTATGTGCAGCATAAAGTGAGTGATGCCCTAATAACATGTGCATGAATAAATAACACACACACACACACACAGAGCTATCGGCTGAGCAGCAGAGCAGGTGGCTTGATTCCTAGACAGACACACTCATGCACTTTTAATGGGATCCCTCTCTAAAATGATGGGATTCCTCTGCCAAGCCCGACCCTTTTTCACTGAGTGTGTATGTGAGTAGTGAAAACTATGTGTATGTGTGAAAGAGAGAGTGAGTGAGTGTGTGTGTTTGTGTGCAGTGGGTGTGGATAAGGGTCATCCACCGGCCCAGGGGTGCGATTTCAGCTTGCCGGAGGGGAGGGGGTAAGTGAGTGGTCCCAAGACCCCGAAAACCCCAAGGCTTGAAATCAAACCTCATCGCACACGCTAAACATTCGGTGACATGGCAGACTGAGACCGCACATGAAAATATCACTGAGCTGCTGATTACTTTTTATATCTGGGGAAAGAAAGCATGCATTTTGGGGTGTTTCATATTTATTTACCTTCCTTCTTTTCCTTCAAAGTTGTCCTTATAGTTTCTCAAATCAAGAGAACCTTTTTGTTTCTAACTTCACATAATCATGTACATTATGGGCTTACTTGTTTCAACACTGACCAATGATTATACTTTGTGAAATATTCAACCGCAAGGTTTTTTATGGCTACATCATTTCATCAAATCGACATATTTAAGATGTCCTGTGCATCCTTTTGTACTAATTTCCCCACTGATTTGCTGGAGGGTCAGTCGTTACAATATGCATGCTGCAGCTGAACATCGTTCAAACCCACTGAACTGTATTTTAGCTCCTAGTGAATATCAAAAAATATCAAATAAAAGACATTTGCATAAAATGAAGCACAAGACATCTAGAAAAATTCCTTTTGATCGAATGATGCAGCATAAAAAAAAGCATGAATTCTTAGAAAAGAAAACAACCTCGTTTGGCAGCACTTCCTGACACGTGAGTTGTCAGAAAATTGTAGCTGTTTAGTT
Source organism: Micropterus salmoides (assembly GCF_014851395.1). Taxonomy (NCBI): domain Eukaryota; kingdom Metazoa; phylum Chordata; class Actinopteri; order Centrarchiformes; family Centrarchidae; genus Micropterus; species Micropterus salmoides. The sequence continues at coordinate 2,123,239 of NW_024040374.1, read as the reverse complement.
TTCTCAGATCTGCATACTTCACTGAGCATAAACAGGATTTCAGTTCACTGAAGAGTTGGTACGAGCTTATGCTGAATAAATGTGATGCTTTCAGACAGATAGGATAAAATGATTTTTCCAACAAGATACTTAGTGGAAAGTATTAGGGAACCACAGGATCTTTAGGGCATACATGATCTGAAACTTTCCAAAAATACAAAATATGTCAGAGTTTTTAGGAAATTAGTATAAAATGATGAGTGTTGGCAGAATTTAAGGTCAATATCTGTATATGAGGAGGTTAATTACTGACAAAATATGTCAGAACATCACAGAAAAACTCTGTATCTGCTTACTCCAACACATACTTATTCTGAGTAAAACATTTCCCCTAAGTTCAGTCTGACATTGTTGGTTTCTTTGGAGACTTTGGAAACATGGACTATAATTTAAAATAAAGTTGAGGGTTTGAACAAAGTTTGACTGCACAGCACAAATAAGTTATGATTTTGTAATGACTGATTATTCTAAAGAAGGTTCTCTAGATTTGAACAAACATTGGCTGTAGGGCTGCAATTATCAAGCCAGTAATACTGAGGTCACGAGTCCAACTTTGTCCGGCACAACACACCCTTTCAATACATTTTTGACAGGCCACCAACCAAACTCTGTACAGTGTTTTGAGCTATTTAAAAAACACACCATAATTTCACATTGAATTTATTCATTTAAGTAATTGTTAAGACCTATGTTTTATCTTACCAGGTATATAATTATGGTGGAGAGTTCAGGATAATCATTTTATTTTAATATATTTAGAGTTTAGCCTAAAACTGAACATTTAAAGATGTTTACTACAAAAAATATCAGAATCAGCCCTTGAAACATTCAGTATAAATATGTATATGTATATAATAACTCTTTTTTCTGCCGTGTAATTCCACCAAATCCAAGAAATATTTCAGAGTATGTGACCTCGTCCCTCGATCTACGTCCCTGAATAATACCCTTGGCAGGTTCCCATAGTCCAAGGTGACATTTAAGATATTCAGTATACAGCAATATAAAACACAACAAGTCTCTGGAACCAGCTTCTTCATATAAACTGATTAATTAATCATCAAAAAGGGTTATTTTGACTGATCATTTCAGCTCTACTCGGCTGCACAAAATGAGTTTAAGTGTAGATGTACCCAGATTATTTAAAAAGAATAAATACCTTCATTTTTGCTTTGCAATTCGTTGACATCTTTTTTTAAATTCAGATTTGTACCAAATATTCCAGTGTTGAAAAACTTTTTAGACATCTATTGTTCTGAAGCCCAAAAAGCTTTGGCATTATGTGTGTGTGTGTGTGTGTGTGTGTGTGTGATTTTGTGAAAGCCGATTGAATAAAAAATGAAATGATAAAGCAGCTGTTCCATATTTATTACATGGAGGGCACTTAAAGGCTGAACACAGAGGAAATCTGTGCGTGTGTGTCGGCTGTTGCGTTTTACCAAATGTTTGTGGTTTTTGCTTTTGCTTTATTTATTTATTCATTTATTTATTTGTTCTCTGGTGAGCGGGATTACCTCTGAATTATGGAACAGTCCCCTTTCTCTCCTTAAGTAAAAAATAACATCTGTCCGGCAAATGGAGAGCTTAGTGTTTCTCTATAATTAATGGTAAAAGCCTCCAGAGCCGCACATAAAATATACATCCTCCATGCAGGACCCCCATAACAAAGAGAGCGAGAGAATGCAGAGAGAGAGAGAGAGAAAAGGAGGAGGAGGAGGAGCTCAGTGGGTCAGTGAGAGGAGAGGAAGAAAAACAGAAGCATAGAAGTAAAGAAAACATTCAGTGTCTGACAGAACAGAGGGTGGAGAACACACAACACAAAATAACACAATGAGAATTAATTCTAGTCGTTTGTTCGAAAGGATTTTGTCTTGATTTTATTTGTTTTTGCGAGATGGTTGCTAGTTTTTAAAACTATTATTTCTGGGTACAGATTCTCCTTTGTTTTATGCATTTTTTAAAGTCAAATTCTTACAGGTGTGACCTTACAAAACAATTATTTTATTGTTCGAAGTTTACTTAAAGAAAGTAAGTCGCCATTGTTTCTTCTTATTCCAGACTCTGCTGGTGGTAAACAGATCACACAGACAGATGAAAAACGACAGAGCAAGTCCTGTGTTACCAACATTAAACGGACTCTGAGAATCCCATCTGTGTAACAAGTTTAGTTACAGCACCGTATTGCTAAAACAACCAGACACAAGAAGAGTTCCTTCCCACAGGCCATCACTCTGATGATGACATCAGTCACACAGTGTCAGTAAGCCTATAACACTAAAACATCCACTTACCTACCAATGATTTATTACATATTTACAGGTTCAAATACACACTATGCTTTAACATGTACCTCTCATCCATCATTGTCAGTATAAATCCTGCATGTTGATACTTTATAGGCACATATATACATGTATATAATGCACTTAATCACCATTTTTCATGTACTCTGAATAAAGTAATGATTATATTAATTATTCAAAATGTATTAATTTAAGCAATGTGTATTTGTTTACAATTTACAAAAAGAGTGCGACTTGCACTGTATATATTTTAGTTTTTTATATATATTTATAGATACGCTTACTTTTTCACCCTACTTATATAATTATTCTATGTTTATTTTTACTTCACTTTGTTTAGCTTGCCCTTAGTTTCTGTCTGTTTTTCTGTCTTACTGTAAACTTTTTCTTTAAAATGTGTGTAACATTGAGAGCAACGTATAAATATCAAATAAAGCTGAGGTCAGAGCTGAGGTCTAAAAGAGATCAAATCAAGGAATTTCCAGTGGATCATCTGAAGTCTCGACATCTGTTTACCAACTCAAACTGAGGACTTCTGAAGTTACCACCTTTGTGGGCGGTTGTTGCACTTTGTTCGCACCTGAACAGGTGCTGCTGACATCCTGAGCACAGTGACGGTGTCTCATCAGCCAGGATTGGTTATTTTAATAATCAGGTCATGAGATCTGCATGTTACTTTTATGGATAAAATTATTTTTTTTGCCTGACTATGTTGGTTGCCTGATCGTTAATCTAAACCACCAGTGCTGTGGCCACTATCGAGGACATTAAGGTGTCCTCCACCAAAATGCTAAGCGTCTTCTGTGGTAGCCACAGCACTGCTTCTACCAGCAGGTCAACACTTATAACAAACCGTCATGTGCGGTAACATAAACTCTGCCTGTGATGACTGAAAAGAACGGGAGTCTGTCTCCTGCCATCACCTTTACTTGTCAGCACACACAGATGTGGTGTAATACAGGTAATCAGTGGAAAACAACTCCTCCATGTTGTTCAACTTACATTGACTTACCCATTTACGTTCCCACATCACCACTAACTAACTCACTAACTAACCAGACAACAACTAAATCTGAATTTATGATGTTTGTAAAGGCAGCTGTAAATGGCCCTTATTTTGAAGATGACTCACAAAAATGCGAAATTTTCAGCTATACCTAAAACTCTTCAATTATTGTTATGAATATAACTCAAATTCATACGGTCAAAATATTGTAAAAAAAAAAATCATCTTTACATAAATCTGAAGTTCAAAAATACTGTTAGTCTCACATCAGGTCCTAATGAAGGAGGCATACACAAAAAGCAGGCAAGAAACAACTCCAAAAAAATATTAAATGGGTAAAAATTAAATCTTTAAGATAAACACATCCAAGTAAAATCCATCACATTTATAAGTACAAGAACATTGCTGCTACTGTGTGTACACTATGTGACATGCTGATCCACACATTTTTAATTACTTAAAGCAATTCCACAATCACAATAAAAACATTGCAACAACAGCAATTATAAACTCTTATTGAGTATACTTTTTTTAAAACTAGACAATGAAAAGGATATTAACCATAAAACTACACACAAAACTCACATCTTGAAAAAAAATGTATTTCTGTGTAACAAATTCAATGAAATTATCTTTGACAAAGTGTAGAACAGTTGCCATGTATGCACATGTAAACACATTCACAGGCCACTATCATCAACTGCTGGGTCCCAGATGTACTGTGAACAGCTCACAGCTGCTCTTATTGTATTGATCAGTGATTGAAAAACGATTGGCTGTGAAAAGTAAACACAGAAGCACTCAGGCGGTCACAGGGGGAACACACGTCTCATTAAAATTTACAACCACCATGATGTCTGTTAGTGTACACACACGCGTGTGGGTTCATACACAACAATGAGAGCATCAGTGAGTCACTCTGGAGAGTTGGAGCAGATTATTTACTGTATTTATCTGCTCATTTATTTGTTTGTCAATCTAAGCTGTGTTTGTGGAGGTGGGTCCCTGCAGTGTTTTACAGTGTTCAGATACCAGTGAGGACTCAAATGTAGCAGCTTTTATGCATGTAGAGATGTGCAGGCAGTTTTCACTAAAGAGATGTAGTGACCTCCAGTGGTGTCAACGTGTCAGGACAACATTCAAATTGCTGTGGCAGTTTAAAATTGTCATTATTCACTTTTATTTTATGTACATTTTGAAAACTCCCCTAAAAGGGTCAGTAGCAATTACAGAGAAAAGCAAAAAGTATGTGGACAAAGGTCTTTTCTGGGCCTTTTTTCCCAGTGTGGAAGTGGAAGAATTTGACTGTGACCTCAATGCCTTCCAACACCTTTGGGATGAACTGGAACACCGACTGTGAGCCAGACCTGATCACCAACATCAGTGTTGGACTTCACTAATGCTCTTTAGACTGAAAGGGAGAAAACCCCTGCAGCCAGGTTCCAACATCTGCTGGAAAGACCGAGTCCAAAACAGTGGATGATGTTAGCAGAACATGGGTTTAGGAGTGAGATGTGATGGGGGTTTCTTCCCCTCATCACTAGAAAGTTAAACAAGCTTCCTTCCTTGAAACCAGAGAATAACAACTTAATAATCTTGATTTGATTTGATGGGATTGGATTTAACACAAATAAATGCATAAAAAGATCACAGTGACAAACAATACAATATACATTTATCAGAACTGTCGATATCTATATCTATCTATATCTATATAGATATAGATATAGATATAGATATATCAGACAACAGACAAATAAAATATTAAGTCAGATCAATGTGCGGTAGTTTGTTTTTTGATTTTACATATATACATATATTTGAAGAATAGATTCCATAATGCTGTTTCGTGAGAAAGTAAACAATTAAAAGTTATATTTTATACTCTGGCTTAACTAAAGAGACAACAGAAATGACATAATTAAATAATTACATTCACGGAACCAATGTATAAAACCCGTTGCCCAGCCGGAACAATATAGATGTTGGACGGGAGCGATGGAAAGATGGCGGCGGCCATGGTACAAATGTCATGTTTGTACCGGGGGATGTTAGCGGTCAGGGCCACCGGGATCAGGACGCTGATCCCTGGGCTGGTCCCGTCGCAATTCCGAGCCTTCTCAGTCCGGAAGGAGCCGGAGCTGGAGGAGAACCCGTACTACAGCAAGTACCAGGACAAGATCCAGAAGCTGCGCAGGTCAGCGGGCTAACCTAGCTAGCACTCTCCGGGATAACCGAATCTTCCTTAGAAAATTCTGTTATTTTAAAAGTAATTTGCTTTTCGACACGCGTAAATAAAATGTACACTATCGGGAAAGGTTTAATCGAAATTCCGATGAGCTAGTGAAATATTCGGTTTACATTTAAACTACCAAGCAGCAGTGTGTCCACGTTCAAAACGTTTACAGCTGTCTCGCTGCTCCTCTGATTCATATTGGAGGATAGATATTTTATTTTTTTTAAAGCTATGCCCTCCACACAAATTAATTAAAATTAGATCCTCCTCTTGACGTCCCAACCTAATCAGTGAGCTTAACAAAAGTGAAACAAAACTTACGGCTAATGTTATTTTGCTTTTCTGTAACACATCTTTTGATTATTTCCTTCATTCATAATCTTTTCAAGAAAATGTCAAAAAAAAATGTTACAAGTTCCTTTTGTCCAATTAAAGAAAACCCAAAGATATTAGATAAATTATTCAAAACAGAATGTTCCAATATTCATTATATGTCAGATGGATTTGTTTCCTTGATTAAATGGCTTTACATATTAATTGATGGTCAGAATGTTTAAATGCAAATGTCCCAATAAATAGCAATAAAAAAATTACATGATCCTTTTCATGCAGTTTAGGTTTACTTACCGTTTACCCTTTTTGAGCTGAATATTTCAGCACCATAGTTTTCGAATATTGATGTGAAGGCCTTTCGAAAGTTGCTCACTCTGTTTGATGTTTACTCTTTTATGTTTGACTTGTTTTCAGTGCCAAACCACAGGAGTACAAGGCCCGACTGGAGAAACGGCACGAGGCCAAGAATGAAGTGCTTGGACACTCAAAGCAAGCGGAGTTCATCCGGCTCATGGAGCAGGAGGTGGAGTATCAGCCAGGCAGAACAATTAATGTCAGACGTTTAAACACAGCCACATTTAGACGCATCTTAAGGCACATTTTGGTGGGCATCCGTGATAAATTGAGATCTCTGTGCACTGAAACTCTTGTATTCATTTTTTTTTTACCTTAATCTGGTGACAGTGTGTGCTGAAATGTCCTCAGTAGACAGAACACTTCTCCTGTGTGAGCCTGTTTATTATCAACGTAGTGGTGAAGAATTAGAGGACATTTGTCTCTGCTTTTATTTTCTTCATTTTCCTGTGACAGCTCGTGAGCACAGTGGTATTAAGGTGATGTCACTTTTGTTGTGGGAATCTTTGCAGATAGAGAAACGGGACAAGATAGCTGCCGCCGATGCCGAATCAGGAGGTTTCACAAAGGACAAGGTGAGATGTGTGGATATGTATATAATTAAAATTTTTACTCTACATTTTATAATTTTACTGTGGTTGTATTTATCGGCGCACTCATGAGGCTGATTTATCATCCTGAATGACAGCAAATCTAAACTAACACCAGTACTGGCTGGCAGGGCTGCATGATTTGGAGAAAAAGTCAGATTGCGATTAGTGTGGATAGTATTGCGATTCGCTTATAGTGGAACAAATGGTAGTATGAGTCTACTCAAGAAAAATGCACAAAATACTGACATTTTGAAATGTGTATTTCTCAACTTGAACAAAGTTGACCAATAAACAATATTTATAACAATAACGTTAGTAAAACAAATGTAAAACTTAACAAGCTTGCTCAACAGAGGAGGCGGCAAGAAGCAGCAAATACTGTCACACAGACATCCTGGTTCCACAACCTGGAGGAGGTACTAATAGGCTGTACCTGAGTGTATTAGTATAACATCAAATAAAAAGTATAATCGGTTGGTAGTATACTGTTGGCATAAAAAATATATTAATTACTATCTTCATTATAATTTCATATAATAGGGGAGACCGGGGGCAATTGTAACACACTCAGTTTCTCTAATCAGAAACAAACTAGAGTGATGACACTTAATCTGCACATGCTCAATAAGATTCTCTCTCTGCCTGTGGAAAAGGAGCAAGATCATTTCACCTCAGCAGAAGTTTTAAACAAAATACTGATTTTGTGGTATGAAAGTAAATTTTTGGATGTGCAGTATTTTTCTTCTGGTGTCTAAAGTTTACATGACTGCAAATCTAAACTGGCATACATTTTATCTCTAGGTTATTGATTAACAATTAACACTAACAAATTATGCTTATATAGTTTGCGGGCATACAAGATTTTATCATGGCTGCAACTTCAACGCCAAGGGGGCACTCTGACTTCTTGCATTTAAATAATTCTTTTATTCTTGTTCTTATAAGTGAAAATATATCAATTGTATTATTAATTAGTGCACATATATGTTTCTTGTATCAAAAGATGACAAGTGTATCTCCAAGTAGTTTGTGAGTTATTAAGGGAAATGTAAAATATGCTGCAATTGCCCCTGGTCTCCCATAAAGGCTGCTATTAACCCCTTAGTTAAATATTAAATCCAGTTACAGCTGTTTCATTTCTGTAGGTTGTTTTTTATTTATTTAATCCTTGTACAAGCAAAATGCTCTGCATTGGTCTCTAATTTGTAAATGCTAAGTACTAACTTTTCAATAATCATAATGTTCAACATTTAATGATTTGCCGTAGCACGTCAAAGATTTTTTAACGTCCTGCCCCATCCAGGCTGTGATTGGTCGATTGACGTAAAGTAACTCCGTGAAAAGTTGAACATGTTGAACAACAAAGGACACAGATACAGCTAATGTTAAATGGCCCGTGGGCCAAACCCAAACCTTCTTTATCTTCTTCTTGTTTTCTTCCATCTTACTGCTTCAGCTGATTCCGACGCCTCTCTGTTACAGAGCGACCAAGTCTGACAATGTTTTGAATGATTAGCAGCGGGGCGGGACTTTATGGGAGCTTGTTGTCTTAGTAACTGGCACACTGCTCATAAATCATTTCTGATTGCGTTACTTGTTTTGGGTTTTCATTTAATAATTAAACTTCCATCAAAAACAACATGTTACTGGCTAAGATAATTGTACTCTGCATGGAAATTTGTTTTGATATTGGCCATTGAAAAACCCATATCGGTCAACCACCAGTTATATTTAGGGCTGCTTTTGATAAAAAAAATTGTTTTATTGATCTTAACTGTTTATTATTAATAATACTCTAATAATAATTGTAAAAAAGGGCTATAGGCACTGCTTAATTCACATTTGAAAAGCTGAAACCAAACATTTTTACTCAAACCATTAATCAAATATCAGATTTGTCAGAGATTAATCTGACTATTTATAGCTTTTTGTTATTCTTCATCCTGTTCTGTGGACACGTGTCTATGCATATTTGAATCAAATGTGCCCTCATGAACCAGTTAAGTTTTGATTTCTGTGTTTTAACCCTTTCCTTGTGGCTTTGACGATGTAAATAAAAGCTGTCGATAAAGAAGTGTGGACTGACTGTGTGTGTGACTGTTCTTCAGACGCTGGGCTCCATCCTCAACATGGAGATGATCAGGGACAAGACAGGCGAGGAAATTGCAGAGGTGAGTCTGAGGGACGGGGTCTGTGCACTCTAGCGTTACTCTAGTCACGTCGTTCGCTGTGTCAGTTTGCACCATTTGAGGCTGTTCTTTGTTTTGAACTTTTTGTGTTCTTCTCTCAGCTTTGGATGAAATATTATTCGACCAAGGACACAATCAGCGCTGTCATCCCGGTGAGTTTAACACCAGCGAACATGCTGATGCCGCATATTTCATTTTGGTTCATTTTTGTGATTTATAACCCTTGTTCCAGACGACAAATTATGTATTGTGCTCCTGTGTTTTTGTCTGTTTAGTTGGACAGTTACACCATGAGCCAAAAGAAAAAGTGATTTTGTTTTTCTTGCTGCATGAATCGTACCCCCTAAATATAATATCATTTTTGTTTTTGCTTGAAAATCCTGAACCGTGAGGCAGAATATTATTTTTCCTGGATCACCTTTTGCTTTTGATATTCCGCACACTTTGACTGCCATAACTCTCGTATCACACAGTGCAATTTGCAATGAAGCTTGTAAATGGAGAAGTTTTGGTGAACAGACAGTTTTATAGATCCAACAATTATGAACAAAGCTCACATCTGCACTTGTTTCCTAATGATTTAATAACCTGTCTTAAATTGCAGACGCAGATCTACGATGTGATTTTCAGCAGATCAAAGTCCTGCCAGATGGTAAAGTCACTGCTGCTCACACGGAAAAATGCTAAAGTAGTATTATCAGTCTGTAACAGCAGTTATTTTATGAGCTTTCTCATATTCTGCTATACGAGACAAAAGTGTTTAAAGTCAGCTTTTGGCTAAATGGCTGCAAAGCACCAGATGAACAGCATTTGAAATCATCAGAGAAAGTTATTATTAATTTAATTCTACGATGTGCATCACATTTCTCATCATCATGTGACCCTTCCGTCTCTCGCTGGTTTCCTTCTCCCTCAGTTTCTCTACGCTTTGCCTCAGAAGGAGGGTTATGAGTTCTTCTTGGGTCAGTGGTCCGGACACGAGCTCCACTTCACCTCCCTCATCAACATCCAGGTGAACCTCTTCACACGGCACCTTCACTTGCTTCTGGGGAAGGCAGACACTGTGTGGCCTTGCTTGTGCAGGTCGCCCTGAAAATCAAACGTTCAACTTAACTTAATTTATTGATTATTTGAAAAGGGACAATGCACACGGATCAACGTTCAAAACAAATGTACCCAAGTTAGCCACAGGCTAGCTTTCATCGGCAGTCCCTGTACCAGTTGCTAATATAGGCATCCTGAAATAATAAACTAATATAATACAATAAAATACATTATACAGTAGTTAAAAGTTACACTGTTAAAAATCTTAAACAATCAAATAAACTCATAAGATTTAGAAGTAGATGATACAGTTATTGGTGATGAATGGGACCAGCGTTACCCTGTAATGAGTAATAGGATGGGGACTCTCTAAGTGAACCGGTTGACGGTGCAGGTGCTGGCTAACTTCATCGCTTCAGTAAATCGCTTTTAAGTTCACGTCACGTAGATGGATATTAACATATTCACTTCGTACCAACAACAATGAGGTGACAACTCCTCAAATGCCACAAAAGATGCTTCATCATCTGTAATTTGAAAGTTCATAAAGTTATGAATCACAGTTTTAAATAGACGTTTTCTGTCTTGTTAAAACGCGTAGGAACTGTGTCTGTTATATTTTTAAGTCTGGAATACAGTGATGTTGCAGTAGAGATCACACTCTGACTAATGGGTTGAACACATTTCTGGAGAGTCTGAAAATTTAAGGAAAAACAAAAGGGTAATTTACAAATACATAAGACAAATAGATAATACATGTAGAGGCAATCAAAACTACATATTCAGAAGTCAATGCTTCATTTATTACCAAGACTGTCTATTACAAATGTCCATATTACTGCAGAGCTTCCTCCTGGTTCCAAATATACAGTTACAAAGGTTTAAGGTTTGCTCAGAGGCCTGAAATGCCTACGTTTGAAATCATCAGCTCATAAAAACTGCTGATATTTCAGGGTTCTAGAGAACTGTCATCATTAATTCGGCACTAAATATAAAATGCAATGAACTTCTCCCCAGTACGAAGCCTTTTAGCTCATGTTACCTGGAGGTGTTCATTGCAGTTTTCCTCTCCCCGATGGTGTCCAGATGCTGGGCGAGAACGCACCCAGTCAGCTGATCCTCTACCATTACCCAGACCTGAAGGAGGAGAAAGGCGTTGTCCTCATGACTGCTGAGATGGACCCCAAGTTCGTAGTAAGTCCTCTACCTGCTGTGTTTACCGTATGGACTCGCTACATGCTTATCGATGGACCTTACTGGTGTTTTTGCCCCTATTTCCCCCTTTATTTACAGAATGTGGAAACCTCTCCATCTTGTGAAGGCTGTTATAGTAGCATGCTCATGGTTTTGGGACAACTTGTTTAAATCACATACATATGTAATCTAGCGCGCAGGAAGCAGCAGCAGGCAGCAGAGGGTGCTGCAACACGGTGTGCAAATTCCATGTACATAGTGGGCACTATTGTTACTGTATGACAACATAAAATACAGCAGGTTCGTGCTGAATGCAGAGGATGCTCTGGTTGATATTACAGCCTAATAATTTGACATCGGCAGCCGTTTGCACTGTTTTGTTACAATTATAGGAGCTACATTGGTGTGACGTGCTGATCTGCTCTGACAATATCTGAAAAATCATGTACGCACAAATCATCCACCGACCCCCCCCCACCAGACTAATTATTTTCTCAGATTCATTCCACCTCTACCGGCCCTTTTTAACTTTCTAGGTGATTTCTTTATTGTGTTGATGTGTGAGGGTTTTCTTTAAAGGTTTGCTTTCATGATTAGAGAGGCTGCTGTCAGACATTTTAAACCTTTCCATGGGCGCAGTTATGTCACAGCAAATATCGCGGAACATTTATGCAGCAAAACTAAAAATAATAGTTATCAACGTGACAGGACAGGACAGAGGAAACAGAATACATACTTTTAGCACTGCTGGAGCTCAGGATTGATCAGGAGGACGGCTGCTTTACTCCAGTTCCATTGTATGAACCTGTGAGAAGAACACAAAATATTAATGAACGTTAGATTCTGACTGATCCTGTTGGCGTGTCATGAGATTTAAATATGAAGTTATGCTGCTGTGCACCGTGAGTAAATGCACACAGCGTCTCTCTTAATGGGGAGACGCCTCACCCTATTTCACCCACCCAGAAATTCAAAATATGTATTATCCAAAACTTTCAGCTATTGCACGCATAAGGTTTTCATGCAAGGTGCTTCATGTGTTTCCCCCAATTTGGACACTGAGCGTGGAACAGTTTATAAAGTTGAAATGTGGGTAGCGACGGTGTAATCAGCTGCGCCCACATGGCCTTCGTTTAAGTCAATCGTGTTATCAATGGTTTTTATTCAAATGATTTTATTAATGCATAAGCCTACATACATTTAGTTACGGAGGTCCGGGCCTCGGTGACCTCATACGACCATGCTTGTAACCACTTTGTGTTTGGGGAAAGTGTAAGTGCGTGCTCACACACGGTCAAGTGCGCATTTCTTTGCAGCACCCCTAAGCGAAAATGTCTTGCTTGTGTGTCTGTATGCAATGTTCATGTGTCCACATGCTTTTCAACCCATGATGTATCAGATATGGACAACAAAACGGGCTGATTCAAACGCTCAAATATTGGCTATATGTTAAACCGTAATCCCTCCTCTTCGCAGACTGTCCACCAGGCTCAGTGCTTGGCCAATCAGGTGCAGCTATTCTATGGCACGCAGAGGCAGGAGACGTACCGATTGGTCGAGGTGTTTAACCACCAACCTGCAGACTTCAAACACATGTCTGTGATAGCGGAGCTGGAGCAGAGCGGCTTGGGGCCAGCGGACGCACCCAGAGGCTCGTAGGGGAGACCAGAGATGGGCCGGCGTCACCAACCAGCTCGCCTGCAGTCAGATTTCCCAGGAACTATTGGTCGTCATCTAAAGTCACAAAGAGAAATGTGCTTCTTTGCTCCGCACTTTGCACTGGGATACACCTGTTCTTCATACTGTATGCAACGTTTACAGCAGCGGCTGTGATTCAGGCAAAAGAATTGAAAGGAGCATCAGAAGCTTCTCATGAACTCCGTCTTGATCATCTGACATTTGCAACACATCTGGTCATTGGGCATGAACTTGTAACCACAGGAGAATAATGTGGTATTGATCAGTTCTATGATAAATAGATTCCACTGTATGCTACCCTCCATATTAGACTGGAGCAGAAAGCCTTTGTTAGCCCAGTAGCTATCCCTGAAAAGTCATTACGTTGAATAAATCATCTTGAAAACCCCAAATCTTTCAAGCTCATCGCTTTCATGCTGAAATATTAGAAATTTCAAAAATTTACTGTCATTTGTCGTTGCACAAACGCATGACGGTGTCGAGTAGTACAGTTTGGGTTGTGACGCAGCACATAATCGCCAGATTTTCCTTTGCAAATTGTAGTTTCAAACAATTATAATACGCATGTAATTTCCAAAGTGAAGTTATTAGTCCCAATTAACATTTAATTTTTAAGTAATTTTCATCAAGTCACAACTTAGGTCTTTGTTCCCGAGTTAAAGCCACCATTCCTATCTGTAATAATAATTGTATTAACCAATTTAATTGCCAAGATTTGGTTAAGCAACGTGTCTGATCGTCTGACTGCTCATGTTTCTTGCTCAGCTGTAATCTACAGTGTGCACTGTGCCAGTTTTTACTGCCAAAGTTGTATATCTTCAAATTCTACACATAGTGGCTTCTTAGCCAGCAGCAGTGACTCATTAAGTGGTTGAGGATGTCACCCTGCAGGTATGTAGACATTCAAGCAGGTTATATAAGTGACAAGGCACCAGAGTAGCATTTTGGATGAGATGTCACTTCAGTTACATATCGCATCAGAGGTTGGAGGTTTGTTTATTTTAATTCTGTACTTAACATTTTGAATTTATTTTGGCACCTGAAGGAAACGTAGGAGATTGTGGTCTTTGAGACGCCACCAGAAGTCCATCATTGTGAACGCGGTGCGTCAAGCAGCTCTCATCTCCTCGAGAGGATGCGTGTTTACTACATTGGCCAATACTTTCAGAAGCCCAACTGGAAAGGTAAGAATGTGTTTGAAATACACAAGAATTACACAGATCAGTTGTATCAGTTGTTGTTTTATTACCCCCTGGTGGCCATATATCAATTTATACAGCTGAGTTAGACTGCACTTTTACCATTTTGGTGCAAAATCTTTGGCAGTCCTCCGTCAGCTTTGGTAAATGCAGTTTAGCAGCAGTAAGTGCCGTTAGGTTTATTTGGGGAGGCCCAAAACAGCTTGGATGCTGTGCCATGAATGCAAAATCATGATGGAGAGCATCAAATCTTACTATATGACTTTTCCCAGATCTAATAGTTAAAATTCCATCTTTAGCAAGTTTAACTTTTTTGGGTATTGTTTATTTAAAATCTGCTCTAGCTTTTCCAAATTTTGTACACAGATATGGTGATAATGGTCCAAAATAATGTTTTATATCCAGATATAAAGCAGGACATTAAATAATGTGATTTGTCAAGAACAAGACGAAGCTGATAGTAGTTCACTCACTTTTATTGTATTTATACATGAAAAAAATACTGTGCAAATCCCCAAACGCAGTCATTAAGGGATGGTCAGATATTCAGTCAAAAACAAAGGGGGGTGGGGGGGGATTCCTCACAATAATCCTCCTGACAAACATTAACTCACACACATCCGAGCACAGAGAGCTGAAAAGATGTTACCGGTTGTTTCCTTGACATCAGAAATTAATTTCATGATTACTAGAATAAAATGAATGTTTTTAATGAATATAGGAAAGGAAAAACGCATCACAGGACGATTATATTGCAATCATGTAAAGCGAAACGTGTGAATTTTGTCCCCTCTGGCTTTCCGTACACACACCATGGCAAAACTTACAGCATTCAATTTTAGCTGGACCAGCAATAATATGCTACAATTCTAGTTGTATCAAAATCTTACAAAAGGCTCCAACAATGTTAAAGGAAACAATTTCTCCACTAACATCCTCATCTAATGCTCCTAAAGTTGGTGGACTGTAACACAGAACAGTGGCTGGACTTTAACAACTGTTCGCATTGTCAACCATTAAGAACACAAAAGATATAAGACAATACAAAACACTGTCACATTTCATTTCAAACAAAACACAAAATCTCTCAACGTTCATTATTGAAACATCAAACTACATTATTAACAAGAGATTTGACCTTTTCAACATTCACAGTGCATCAAAAGTACCAAAACTACAAACTATTGGATCTAAACCTCCTGAAGTGCTTTTAATCATCTAACCCACAAACACATTTCTCCAAGAACACTGAATCCAACATCATATTTATTAGTAAAGTATCAGTGGATGAGCTGATCCAAACCCGTCAGAAAGCTTCAGATGGTTTGTAGAGTACTTCAGTGGTTAAATAGTATCCTGTAACCTCATAAGGATAATTTAAGACAAGAAATATGGTAAATGGACTGTACTTATGTGTAATGCCTTTTGTAGTCTTCTGACCACTCAAAGCGCTTTACAATACAAGTCACATTCACCCCATTCATACACTGATGAGGCTGAATCATTGATTCTGGACTTACTGTTAATCCTGGGTTTATTAACTAATTTACTAGTTAATTGGAATATTGTTTTTATTTTTTATTTTTAAATGTTGGTCTCAGTTGTTTGCTGATAAAATCCAAGAAAGGTTCAAATTGAGGGCAACTGGACTAGTCCTTGGATCCAAGTCTCTTGGATGGGGGACGAAATGTCTTGAGTATCTTCAAGCACCTTGATTTTAACCTTCCTTGGATAACTATGACCTGGATGACTGAGAACCTTCACAGACAATTTGCTGATAAAAATGTGGTAATATTAAAAATTATTCTTTGACTGTCCAAGACTCCGTGTCTCACAGAAGTCCAGCCAATGATAGGTTTGCATCAACAGCACTAGGGCTGTTCTGGTGTGGGTATGTTGCTACACATTATCAGTAAGAAGAACCAGAGTCCGGTTTTAAGACTTATTAAAGCGAAGCAAATCTTCACCATGCGTCATTCACACAAATTCGACCGCTGGACTGTTTCTTCAGTGTACAGACTTTAGCTGTTCGCTAACTCGAAACGGACGTGTTTGTATGGCAGCTCAGACTAAACTGGTTCTTCCTGTCAATTTTAAAGATTGTCCCCTAAAAGCTGATAATTCAAGTCATCAATAGCCATGTTTCCATCTAATTGTCATGCAAATTTTAGGCAAACTTATGAAATGAACAAAAGGTACATTTCCATCTACTGGTTTGGCGCAAATAAAGTTGTACTTGCGTAGTTACGTCAGTAGTTGACGTTGCACATGGCTGTAACAATAAACAAAACTTATGGGTTCCAAACCAAAAACAAAACCAGTCGCGGCCATTAATCTTAAAAAATGGCGCGAGGTCCTCAGGAATGTGTTTCAAGCGGGTAAGTTGCAACCAGCCATGTCTCCGCGCGTTATGGGAATATCCGGCAAGACGCTGACAGCTGATCGGACGTGAGATACAAGTTCGCTACATCAGAACTTATTCGGCAAAAGTGTTTCCATCTCCCATTTATGTACTAACTTAACACTTTAAGCAAGCATAAGCGCTTTTTAGCAAAATTAAGGATTCCCCCCCTCCCCCCCGGATTTGCCTTTTCCATCAACCTTTTCTAATGCGATACTTCAAAATGCGCATTAAAAACGTTTATGGAAAGACGGCTATTGGAGCAGAGTTTTTTGTTTTGTTGCTGCATCATTGTACAAAGAAAAGCAGGAGCATCAGCATGACAGGCTGTAAACTTTACTACCCCAGTCTTAACCTAACCACAAAACTAACTGAAGGAAACGGCAGAGCATAGCAACTCGTGTCTCTCGTCTCTAGTGCTGACTGTCAATGAAGTCGCCTTAACTACTTTTGAACTAGACGCTGGTACAATAATTTACCACACACGACAAGTTCAAACATTTATTGTCACCCGGCCGGGCAAATGGGCTTCTATTCAAAGCCACACGCATCTTTTGTCGTTTTTAAAATGCATATCCCACAGGGAGCATTTTGTCTGATTATGATGTTTAGATTTTGTTGATTTGGTAATCGGCGCTTATTTTGTGCTTCTATATATTTTTTCCAGTTTTAAGTGTTTGTTTTACGATCGGGACTTTGCACAGGGTGTTTTATTTTGAAAATTGACCCTATTCTCTATGCCGTTCTGTCTATGCTCTGTGCTCTCAAAGTATCATGGCAGCAACAGTAAGCTCCTCCCTATTACTCTGGCAAAGTAAAACATTTGCAAAAAGCTACATGGTGTTCTACCTGGTATGTATGCTTCCACATATTTGATTGGCCAACAAAGTTTCCATATACATTGGACTGTGCTGCAGCACAAAAAGAAGCCAGGAAGAACCTTTTCCTGGACTAAACGTTTGCTTTTTTGTCAGCGCTCTGTGCCGCAGCAGCCCCTGCTGAGGTTTCTTGGTGCAGCGCTCCTGTCACTCTGTACGCAGTCCTAATCGTACCATGTGCTCCACTTCTGCGACTCCCTGAGTGGTTGCTCCGCCGTCCTGTCTCAGTACATGGCTTCAGTGTCTCGGATGCTTCCAAACGACAAACTGAAAGTGCTTCCTAGTCTCTTAGTGACCCCGCTGCCTTCCCTCTTCTTCTTCCTGTTCCAGTTCAACAAAGAGGCGGAGCTCTGGCCCTTAGCTCCTCCCAGCAGACGCTGCCGACTGTTTTCTTTATCGCTGCTGTGGGACAGCATGACGGCCCTCCTGTCCGCCTGTTAACACACACACAGGCAATGTACACAGGTAAGCACACATACATTGAAAGAGCAGCCACAGACATCTCACACACACTGACCTGCGTATCATGTGAGTGTAACGTGACCACACTGAGCTCCACTCCTCTGTCGCTACAGCTCTTCAGCATGTGGACCACCTCGCCATGTTTGGCCCATTTACAGTCCTGTCCATCCACAGCTACTATGTAGTCTCCTTCCCTTAGTCCTGCCTCCTGCGCAATACACAAAAAGAGTTAAAATTTAATGACAAAAGTGAGCAAATCATTTCAAATGCAAATTCTGCAACTAATTATAATTTGCACGTGCAGGTCAACTATGTGTTAAAATTTGTGGTCGACTGTTCTCATCTCTCCACTCAGGGCGCATTGTCCATATAGTGGTCAGAAATGTATAATTGTAGCTTTAATAAACAGTGACTGAAATTGTTATCATGTAGATTTTAAGGTAGATTCAACACATGGCTCCTTGTTTCCTAATTGTAAAGGGGTTTTATTAAAACCACTAATTTAAATCTAAGTCTGTTTAAACAGATTTTCAGCTGGAGTTTATTGGAGCTTCACTGCAGTTTTCATAAAATAGTCCTTTTGTAACAAGCATAGCTCAGAAAGGTTTCCAGCAAAAGAAAAGAAAAATTGAAATAAAATTAGCTGAAATTTATGCATTAGTCCCTCAAAAGAAAAAGACTGGGTGGATGTATTGCAAATGGTATTTTCACCCAACTTTTCTTTTGAGATTTTAAACTGTTTTCCAATAATTAGAACAACTCTAGTAAGAGATTTTTTTTTTTTTTTACATTAACAATGAATCAGAATCTAACTTTTGAAACCATCCCAGTTTTACAGACCATGGAAGACATGAGCAGTACTACAACTGATTTAAAAAAAACAAACAAACTGAAGATGTCTATGAAGATTCTCAGTCATCCAGATCATAGTTATCCAACGAAGGTTAAAATGAAGGGCAACTGGACTTGGTTGAAGCTACTGGAAGACGTTTTGTCCCTCATCCAAAGGACTTCTTCAGTTCTGACTGACTGGCAGGGAAACTCAGCTATTTAACCTCAGTGGGGTCGTTGGCCCGGGTCATCGATACCGCTGGTTCGTTAGTGTTCCTTGTTGCTGTGACGACAGTCGTTACAGTCGTTGAGACTACCTGTGGCCAAGACTGAACGACCATCGTTGGTATCTTCACCTGAGGCCAATAGGTTACGTTTGTTGAGTTTCCTGGGAAGTGATGAAAGGACAGCATTGTAAGTGGGGGATAAGTGGTGGCGTAGACCCCCTCCTCTGTTCAATGACGGCTTCTCCACCCTGGTGTAGATGGCTTCCTTGACACCTCTTTCAAACCATCCATCTTCTGTCTAAAATGTGCACCTGGTGGTCCTCAAACGAGTGTCTGTCCTTCAGATGTAAGTAGAGACAATCTGGTGTATGCGGTCCAATGCAGTGAGGAATGCACAGACCTGTATATTGGGGAGACTAAACAACCACTACACAAACGCATGGCTCAACACAGAAGGGCCAACTCCTCAGGTCAAGACTCTGCAGTCTACTTACATCTGAAGGACAGAGGACACTCGTTTGAGGACCACCAGGTGCACATTTTAGACAGAGAAGATGGATGGTTTGAAAGAGGTGTCAAGGAAGCATCTACACCAGGGTTGAGAAGCCGTCATTGAACAGGGGAGGGGGTCTACGCCACCACTTATCCCCCACTTACAATGCTGTCCTTTCATCACTTCCCAGGAAACTCAACAAACGTAACCTATTGGCCTCAGGTGAAGATACCAACGATGGTCGTTCAGTCTTGGCCACAGGTAGTCTTAACGACTGTAACGACTGTCGTCACAGCAACAAGGAACACTAACGAACCAGCGGTATCGATGACCCGGGATAACGACCCCACTGAGGTTAAATAGCTGAGTTTCCCTGCCAGTCAGTCAGAACTGAAGAAGTCCTTTGGATGAGGGACGAAACGTCTTCCAGTATCTTCAACCTTTTTTTTTTTTTTTTTTTTTTAACCTTTCGTTGGACAAACAAACTGAAGTTTGTCTTACCGCTGCACAGCCTCCAGGCACCACTCCGGCCACCAGGACGGGGGAGTCTCCTCTGAGTGTGAGACCCAGTCCACCCTCTCTCCTCTGCAGGCAGATCACACGTACCGGACCCCACCGAGCCCGAGCACAAAACACTGACAGAGGCCCCTGTAGTGGAGGGAAGAGCCATCTTCAACTCAAGTAATAAATTAAGCTGCAGTTTTTATAATGGGTCTCTTAATTGCCTCTGTTTTCATGACCCACGGGGCAGTGGATTTGTGTATTTCCCTAAATGTCAGACTGTTCTCAAAATGAATTTGTCCTACCAGTTGTTGGAAGATATCAGTAACTTGGACTGTAGAGAAGTTGGGTGGAGTGATGTCTGGTTTCTGATGGGTTTGAGCTGACAACAGAAGAGACCACAATCACTTACTGTCATGTAACCACAGAATCATATTATTGATACGACTTAAAACTGGCACTTACACTGTATCTCCGGAGCCTCTGCGGTTTCATCAAAGTCGTCCTCTCTGTCCAGCTCGGAGTACTTGTCCAAAGAGCGTTTGTGTGTGAGAGACAGCACGTCCTGCAGGATGTCCATCTTCCTCAGGATCTTACACAGACTGTGGACACGCATGGCCTCCTCATGTCTGATCACTGCACGCCGCAAGTGAGCTTTACCTGCAGACACGTAGGCATACAATTAAAAACATTTGTGAATACAACTTTTTACACAAAACAGCAGAATTAAGAATTTTTTAATTCCTAACTCAATAATATTTGCACAAAGTTGACTTTCACAAAAATGTAAATGCTTATATGTCACAAGCCGTAAAGAACTCACCGAGCTTTCTTCTTTTTTCAGGGTCTCTTAACACCTGGCTGAGTGGTGGCCCTGCAGGAACGTTGATGTAGAACTGAAGGAAAGCCTTCTCTGCTTCCTCGTCACCTTCCTCCTCCTCCTCCTCAGCAGACACTACAGGACAAGACGCGCCATTTATTAATCCGTGTAATTCATTCAAAACCTACCCTAACATTTCTAAAAGGTACTTCATTTCATTCTTAAGAGAATACATGTCAGGCAAATTTAACTAAGATGAGGCAGGATTTCACATTGCATAGTTTAAATGCTGTCCTGCCATAACAAGTCTTGGCAGTCTGCTCTGCAAATTATCACAAACTGAACAGGCCATAGTCTGCACTACAAAACCTTATCCATGCTATCTGTACAAAGTGCTTCTGTCTCAATAATAATGAATGTAATTTGTTAATCTTGCTTTTAGTTTTTAGGATGGCTCTTTGTACAAGGCCTCAGCTTGCTACCTCTTCTGCACAGTATGTGTGTTTTTTGTATATATAAATGTCTTCATGTCTTTATCTCTGTGCTAGGGATGCAGGGATTACCAGATTTCAGTATTAACCAAGCTTTAAAACGTCACAGTTAATTAATCCTGAAGGCTCCGCTACACAGAGTGTTTCTGTTGCAGGGAAAGGAACTGTTGCAACTTGCCCAAAACGAAAATAAAAAGTTACATGAGCGTTGCACCAGCTTAAAGTGCCGTGCTTATCAGAGACACGGGGGCTACTACTGTACACTAGCGTAACTCTGGCAGAGGGACCAAACTGTGAAGCTTTATTTCCACCAAAGAAACAGCTGAAGTCGGCATTGTGGGATCATTTCCTGTACACCAAGACTGACCAGGGCGTTACTGAAGATGATGGATCACCTTGCCATTCAAAGGTTGCTGCTAAAGGAGCGAATACCTACATCAAACTTGATGCAGCACCTGAGGGATCACCACCCAGCTTTGCACGCCCAAGTAAAGGTAACTGAGTTAAATAACGTGGCAAGTTGGTAGGGAAGTAAATATAAACGTGTCCCTTACAATCAATGCCGGTGAGAGTCGAGCTTTCAGTGCATCGTAAACAAACAAAGCAGCATTTAACCTTTCAGACCCACCGCAGCACTATGAGGCCCATTATTGGCAATGGCTTATGCCACGCCACGGTGGGTTGTCGCTGCGTTGGGCAACGCGCACCGCATCGCTTGGCGAGCTTGCGTGCGCTCGCGTGCACACTACGGCTAAAGTACTTGAAATTTTGCACTGAACCCAGCTAGCAATGCAGTACAAATCACTTGTTTTCTGAAAGGGCCGTCATGGAAGACGTTGTCCTCTGCAGACCTTCAGTCACTGAACATTTAACGTTACATCCTGCTGCCTCCTATTGTCTGCGTTGAGAAAATGTTGTATGTTAATATGCCAGGTATAAAACACTAACACTAACATAACATCAGAAACTTATAAACTTCCAGGACTACCAATTACCTGCATTTCTGGTCTCAATTTCAATCATTTTCACTAAAACTTACACATGAGTTTAGAGAGTTGATTACAATAACAGTTCAGTTTATTCCCCTCCATACTAATAACTAATATTTGTCTTATAATATTAATAATACTTTGATATTAAAGATGTATAATTGTTAATGTAGTTAAATATTAAATCAACTTAAGTAATTAACTAGTGTTAAATAATTAATGCATAATAATGGTGACAATCTTGAAACCGTGATTATTCCTCTGACTATAATCGTACCAACAAAATCTGTAATCATTGCATCCCTACTCTGAGCAAACACAGACCATTACAATTAAAAACAAGTCGATGTGGATGAAGAATTAATTCCTCTGCAGAGGACGACAGTGTGAACACTAGAGTGGGTGTGTGCGACTTACACGTATGGTCACAGAGTGCAACAGCAGCGTAGTAGTGTGAGAGGGCACGGAAGTGTTCAGATTTAACCTGAACCATGGACGCCCAAGAAAACGGCACGTAGTCCTTCATCAGAGGCTGCGTCATGGTCTGCTGCACTAACAAGTAGACGTCTGACACCTACAGGACACGCGAGTGTGAGAATCACGGGATATCAACGGTCACTACACAGACAACCAGAGACGTGGTAACTCACCCGTGCGGCCTCTTGTGCCAGGCGGAGTTGGGAAGTGAAGTGTGTGTCCTGTGTGGTGAGCGTGACCCGCTCAAACACACACTCCTGCACCTGGGCAACCATCAGCCGTACCAGCATGCAGAGCGATGGACTACTCATGTCCAGACTAGGAGCGTTGGAGAAATTCTCCTTAAGGTAATTAAATGCACCTGAACAGATACAAGGAAATAAAAAAAAAAAAACACATCCAAAATATTTTGTTCTGAAACAATCACTTGATTAATTAAATCAGTCCTAATGTCATATTTGAGGATTTGCTGCTTTTTATATTATTAACTGATCTGATCTTTAGGTTTTGGACAGTTAGTCAGACAATACAAGCATTTGGAAGATGTCGCCCTGAGTTATTGTAACAGGCAAACTTATTTGTAGCTATTTTTGTTTTACATCGAATAGATTTAATATTAATATAATGGCTAGAATAAACAATGCTTAAAACAATAACTTGCTGTTAGAAATTGTCCTAATGATAGGAGTAAAATGTGGACCGTACTCTAGCAGATAAGGTGAATCAACTCAGCTGTTTTTTGTGCGAAACAATCCTTCTTTTATGTTTAAACTGTGTTGTTTCAGTACCTGCAGCTCTCTGAAAGGCATCTATAGCTTTGTCTATGCCAGCTGTTGCAGAGCGGTCCTGCCGTGCTCCAATCTGTGTGTACAGAGCACCGATGTTGAACAACACACTTCCTTTCTCAAAGGCCAACGTTCGCTGACACGACGGGACGCCTGTCAGAGAGTCGTACCTGGGGGACAGAGGAGAAGGAATAAAATTACTTTGTGCATCTGTTTGTGTGTCATCAATCAATCGTATGAATCACTCTTTCACTTTTATACAGTTTTACAGCTACATATTTTCTATTGTCTTTGCACTCTATCTTGAAATAAAACTGTGACCATGACGTCTAAGTGCAGATTTGGCAGCCAGAAATGTTCTGCTGAAGACCAATGTGAGGGGCGGTGAGCCCTCCGAGCCTTAAGTAAAGCTGTCTGCATACAGGGCTGGCAGAGCATGGATGATATCTTTAGAAGACCAATCCCAGAGCTGGTTGCTCATAACAATATTGATGAGTGCCAAGTAATTAAACTGAGAAGTAAAATTGTTTATGCAAAAGATGCTCATGTCGTACCAGTGGAAGTGCACGCCCAGGTTCCTGTGTAGAGGGAAGAAGCGCTGGTCCAGGTAGTACAGCTGGTTGTAGTACTCCATGAGTAGCTCCAGGCCGGACTGGTTGCGACTGGGTGTCCGCATTGCCTGGACCCAACAACACACATAAATATGAATCACACTGATTTTATACAACCCTCTTACTGAAAAAACAGATTTAATACTAGCCTAGAGTGTATTTATTAACCTGTCTGAGCTCCATAAGCTCTTTGATTTCCTTGTCGTAGAGAGAGCTGTCCTCTCCGTAGTGCTCACAGATGAAGTCCTGTGAGGGGAGACAAACAATCACACAATGAAATCTGCAGAGGACTTGACTGAGTCTTTAGAGCCCCTCAGTAGCCTTGCAACAAATATATAAATAAAAAAAGTAAGAGTTTGGTGTCTGATCAAACCGCCTTGATCTATTTAACATAACTCAGGATAGAAAATCCTTGTTTAAAATCACTGGAAATCATTGACTTTGCGTTCTAAGTTGGAAAAACAAGCTTGACACATTTAGTGTTTCTGCTAAGTAAAGCAGAAACATCTTTGGATGCGAGGTTAATTCAGGATTTGTCCGGTACAACAACATAAAAAAATTAATTAATAAAATATCAGGCCAATTGATGTGTGTTGTTTTCAGTTTCAAACTAGCGTCAAAGCTGAAACACTGCTCCTAAAATGAGGATAACAATTTTCCTTCACTACCTTGTTCTAATATTTTAAACGTAATTCATTCAGACCTCTGTATTTACCTCTGGAAGAAAAGAAAATGTAGTAAAAGGAAAGTGAAATATGAGTAGATGGGTGCCATCTTCACCTGGATACTAACTGTGAAGTCCACTTCTTTGGTTTCTTTCAATCCGAGTGGGATCATGGGAACGTTGACAGCCTCACTGTGAAAAGAAAGACACACAGTGTGTGTGTGTGTGTAATCTTTCACACGTTACACTATGCAAACACAAACACAGTGCAGGTTATAGCCACCGTCAAGTCAGCACAGATGTCTGCTTGTCCTGAAACCCAGCAGGCTAATTGCTCTGCATCCCGCCAATAAGCAGAGCTAATGCCAAGTATTAACCCTTACGGCCCCGACACCCCCCTCAGTCCCTCATTCACAATGAACATAAACACGCACACACGCCACGGGGTCACTAATCAGGAGACTTATCCTTCCCATGAACCGGGAAAATCTCCTGGCTGTGCAGAACCGCGCACACACACACACACACACACATACACTTCTGAAGATTCTCATTGACATAATTATGTAGCCTTGACTGAAACTTACCCCCACAAAGATAGAGCCCAGCACAAGCACATACACACTGTGCGAACTGAAAAACATAATGGATGCTTGTTTTCACCAATTATAATTCTCAGACTAATGAGAGTGACCTGGAATTCACAGAACAAATAGTAAATGGGCCGTGATTGTGTGTGTGTGTGTGTGTGTGTGTGTGTGTCAGAGCTGTTTACCTGTCTGTCTGGTAGACCTCCATGTTGCTGTTGAGCTCCTCCAGCTCCTCTTTGAGCAGCTGCAGGTTGGAGTTGACGAAGCTGAGCTCCAGAGCCACCGTCTCCTTCACCTTGTTGTTGGTCGTTGCCCTAAAAAAATTTTTAAAAAAAATAACAAACATGCACATCAGATCTCATCCTTCATTAACACAAAACAGACTTTCATTTCCAAATGTGACAGGTGAAAATGTGTTATTTTGACATGCCAACAATTTCAAAAAGCAAATCTGTGTCCTTGCCACAGCTCAGAAGGACGTTCAATCACAAACATCACAAACACTCCCACCTCCTAAACTTAATAATTCCTAATTAAATTAGGCCAGAAATCTATCATAACTGAGCACTTTGCACAACCTAAAGATTTGCTGCTTTCTAAAATGTATTATCTTTTGGTTTTGGATTGTTGGTCCAACCAAACAAGACCATTTTCTGGCATTTTATAGACTAACTGATAAAAAACTGAAATATAATTTACAAATCAACTGATAATACAGTAATCAGCATTTGCAGCCCTAAAGCTCAGCCAGTTTTCCATAATGTTCTAGGATTGGTAACATTATGTCAGTAACTTCTAACTAACTTTATAACGGATACTGTAACTTTATGTATCTGCCTTCTTCTTCTTCATCTGACTCGGGCATTTCTATAGCCGGGCTTGTGCCTTAACTCAGCCATGCAAATACAACCACCAACGTCAGCACTGAGATGTATAAAATAGTACTACATCTCAGGGGATGTTTTGTTGCTGCGTGTCCTCAGCTGCTTCATCACACAGCTTAGGATCTCAAATAACACTATCCACCTTTAAAACTGACTTGCAGGTGTAAATCTGCATCCGTGGATGAAACGGTAACTTAAGTATTTTCCATGTTTTTGTGTCTAATGTGGCAGATTGGGACTGGAAATTCTGGCTGGTCCCGCCTCCCACATCAGAGATCCCCGATTGGAGCGGCGCAACGACCCTACTCCAATCCCTGAGCTGCCTGCAAGACCGCTTTCAAGCTCCTCCGGTTCAAATATGCTGGTTTGCTGCTGTGTGGAGACAGCTACCATTCTCCATGTAGTTTGCCTCTGTGCTGTCTTTAGTTGCAAATTAGTAGCGATCACTTTTACTGATAGCTAATGAGAAGGTGCTTATGGCCAGTCTCACAACAAAACTGTGTGCCTCCAGTTAGTGTTACTGAGAGGCTGTAACACTTCCTGTTTCGAAAAATAGAGTGATTTGTGTCTTGTTTGGTCTGCAGAATCGGGCCAGGGATCAGCTTATTACTGACACCGTTTACACTTTTAGTCATTTATTGTATTAGACCCACTAGGTTTAGTGGTGCTGCGCTCCCTGTGTTTCTGTTTAAAACGACGACTTAAGAGAGGTTTTTGTTTCTCCTTTTGTTTTTAGTTATTAATCCCTTGTTTTGGAGGGATCTCTTTTGGTTATATTTCGCAGCACCCACTTGCCCAATTTATGTTCTGACTTTTGTTTGTTAACCTCTGTGTAATAAATAACTTTTCCACATTTACCAAGAACATCTGGTTTATGTTTATGTCTCCCCTACCGCCTAGCGAGCGGGGACGTAACAGGGACAGTTTTTAAACGGTTCAGTATTGAGCGAATTTCAAAAAAAAATTTAGTCAGTTTAGTCACATAGACACAAAAACATTGAAAAACAGCTTTGTTACCCTTTAAGCATGGCACCATTAACACAAAATGCAGGGGACTTTTCTTGGACAAAGAGCCTGTCTTTAATTTATGCAACTATCTCATCTCCCCACCCTCTCCTCTATCGTCCTCTCTGTTTATTCACTTCAAGATTCTCCGCTCCTCCTCCAATCACAGGGGGTTAGGGGGGTCTTAGCTGAGTAAAGCCAGCTCACACTGCTGCAGGGGTCTGAGGTCAACAAGACACAATGTTCCTGGATATCTGAGGCATCACTGGGTTGCCGTATTAACTGATGATGCACACTATGTTGAAAATGTGGCCCAGGAAATCCCCCTCATTGTGCAATCATTGAATTTCTCAATGACATGACAAGACCGAGTTGTGAGGGGGCATGTACAAGAACAAGATGGCCACAAACATTTGGTTGAGCGCTGGTAAGAAGAGGGCTGCAAAACAAAACTTAATAAGATAAGTGACATTTTGCACATGAATGCATCATTCTGGCAGACTTTTTAAATAAATAAAACACTTTCAAGAGCGGAAGAAATAATAAATACAGATAAAAGAGACACAAAACTAGGGCTGGACAATATGGTCAAAAATGTTATCTAGATAAAACATTTATATTGTTTGATATCGATAATTATCACGATAAATAATATTAAAATATTTCTTTCAAGTTTAAAGGCTGATTTTTGCTGCTGAGTGAAAGTTGAAGAAACCAGATAGCTAACTGTGGTTTTAAACTTTTCTTTATGGTCAAAACAAACACAGTGGATCCCTAAACAACTCATAGGTAGAACATTCAAAACAATTGTGATAAAATATGTATGTAACAAATACGCAAGTAAATTTAAGAAAATCTTCAGTCCCTTTTCCTCAACAAAATAAATATCTTATTGTTTTATTGCCCTACACACAAGAATTTTTTTCCCGGCCACCTTAACAAAATCTACATACTGGAAACACTGATCATTTCAGTCTCTCAGTTCTTTTGGGTAAAAAGAGATTTAAGGACTTGATGCTGAGTCATCAGATGCATCATCAGGTGGAGGATTTGGGGAGGAAAGAAACACAAGATGAGCCGTCAAGAGAAAAGATGACACATTCGTAGAATTAGCCAGGTGTGGTTGTGTTGGGTTACAGATAAATGCACTTCGACTAAATATTAACACTTGCTGTGCCTACAGGATGTTACGGACGAATGTTTGGCCACCGAAATGCACCGGACGAAAATGGCGCGCGGGGGGGGGGGTTAGAAAAACACAGAGTAGGCTTTATTCTTTTTTACCTGCCCTCCACCTTTAACAGCCCTGATTAAAGTTAGTTTTTATTGTAAATTTAAGTCAAACCTCTTATTTTTATTATTTATCCCTTGTATTTATCATTGATGTTTAAATCAAATCTCTGTTTCTTCTCAGGTGCTGTTACTCCACTACTTTTTAAAACTATTTTCCCTTTAAATTCACTCCTTGCCAACAGTTTTTCCTCACGAGTATTTTTCCATTCGTCAGGGTGTTAAAGTATGTCGATTAACATCAACTCAGACGTCAATTCACAAAACTGGCAGCCAAAGCATGGCTTGCTGTAAGAGAACAAAATGAAGGGAGGGGTGGTACATTTTGGACATGACTGGTTCTGCTTCTAAAACTGAACCAAAAACGCATTCACATCAACAAACACATGATCAAACTCGGCCCAAACGCGCAACTGAAGCTCACCTTTGAGCTCCTGTTTGTGATAATCTGTCCAGTTCGACCACTTCACCTTCACCTCTCTCCTCATCTGTCACTCCTTCCCTCAGTCACACACACAAACGTATATCTAGGATCAAGCCAAGGGCAATCTGATTAGTCAGCTTTAAATGGGCTGCCAAATATCCCCTTCACACACACCCACTTGCACGCACAGCAGCATGCTGCAGCTTTTCAGAGAAAAAAAATAACTCTTTCTTGACTGAAAGGCATGAAGTATCGGAGATGCTGTTTTTTCAGAACTTGTTATATTTTTTTTTTTAAGCGACATGAAAACCAGGATTAAACTAGTTACTGTCACTCAGCTGACTTCCCACTGAGAAACACACCGTGCAGCAGACAACATGACGTCTTCATCGGCCAATCACAAACCCTGATGAGTTACAGCCCCTCTTTCATCTGTAATTAGCATCTTAACCTCCCCCCACCAGCGCTCACACCACAACGCAGTTACACAGTGAGTGGAGTGAAAAAGAAAGCTAGATGTTTTGTGTGTGTGTGTGTGGACTATTCCAGTTGACCGGAAAGGGGGAGGACAGACACAAAAAAAGTCTGACTGTGCCAGACAAATAAGTGGGGGATGAGCTTGCCAGGGCTCTGTTGGGAATCTCTGCACGGGAGGCGGACACAAAGCCGGCTGATTACAGGCCGCCAGGCTGTGTGGGGGGGGTCCTCTTTGTCTCTGAGACCCACCGTCCCAATAGAAAGGGCAGGAGCGTTAGTTTTATTTCCCCTAAACTGAGTCATCACCTTTTAGGATAAGAGCCTGAATCCAGGCCAAAATGGGGTTTGGGAGAAAGTCCAATCTGCCTTATTAGCACGGATACAATTATTTAATAATTATTTCCACTGGATTATATTCATGAGTAACCACACCATCTGTAAAATATCAGAAATGGGTAACAAATGCCCGTCAGTTTCCTAAAACCCAAGAAAATGTCTTCAAAATAACTTTTTTGTCCAACCAACAGTCTAAAACCCAAACATAGTTAGTTTACTATCACATAAGACAAATAAAAGCAGGGAATTATCACATTTACAAAACTAGACCAAGGTCATTCAAAATTGTTGTTGATGAACTGCGTAAATGTTTCATTATCTGTGAACTGAATATCTTTGGATTTTTGCAGGCCAGGCAAAAGAGCCGATTTGAAGTGGCATTTTTCACTTTTCTAGTAAATTTATAGAATAAAATAACAAACAATAATGTAGTAGCCCTGCTATCGGTCATCTATCTGTCCCTGAAACTTCATTAGTTATAGCCAAACAAGTCCGGGGCTAATAGTGAGGCGTGCCCTTGGTTGTCTTTTAATTAAACACGCTGTTTTCTGTGTTGATCTAATTAGATTCTCACATGGCACCACTAAGGAGGAAACAAGTAGGCTCCTTGCTTTAATGAAGTGGCTCCTCCTCCTCCTTCTACTCCCAAGTTGAATCTTTATGAGTAAAGAAGCTGCAGCAAATCCAATTCAAGTGTGTGTTCACAGAGTTTTGCTTTATGTTGTAAATGCTTTGGTGTGGACCAAATGTATGCACATATATTAAATGTATGCTTTCAGCCCGTGTAGTAATCTACCTCTAAGTGGATAACATGCAGAGAAATAGTTAAGAAGAAAGAAAGAGGGGGAAAGCAAAGATGGAGAGAAGCTGGAGGGGATAAAGATGACGCTAATGTTCTCAGAGAGAATACTTTGATGTTCTGCCACAGTTTCTTTTTTATTTCCCCTCATTCCTTCACCAATAAAAGAAAAAAAACTCTCGTGTGCTGTGTGAACGACGGCTTTCAAACATAAAGCAGCACAGTTGGCTGGTGTTCCTGCTAAAAATGTTCAATTATTGTTTTGTATAAGCACAAAAAATATTAATAGGAAAAAAGGTAGAGGAGACAACAGAGACACAAAATATGATTAGAGAAGGGACAAGCAGGAAGACAGACACATAAATAAGCATGTTCACAGAAACAGAGCCATAAAACCGGGTGGTGCTGGTGTGTGTGTTTTGGAAGGGAGTGACCTCTGACCTTTTCCCATCACAGGACACCACCACAAGTTTGACAGAGCCAACAAGCTAACAAAGAGCAACCAAGCAGATCAGAACAGCATTTATCATTACACCTGAAAACTGTTTGTTTTTAAAGTCCTTCATGGGCGAGCTCCAGCCTATATCGCTGATCTACTGAAGCCGTGTGCTCCTTCAAGTTCACTGAGGTCCGCTGACCAGTTAATCCTTGTTGTCCCTAAAACACAAACAAGCTTTCTCAGTCGCGGCCACCAAGACTATAAGAATGAATTGCCTCTTCATGTCAGGCTGGCCCCCAGCCTTCTAGTTTTTAAACCAGGACTGAAAACTAGGGCTGACCTGGAATAGATTCGATGCTTCAATGGGAGGAGCCTGATTCGACTGCCATGCTACCCGTCGATGCTTCGCAGCGGCATTATGAAACGACGATCGTACCATTTTGGCGTCTTATTTTTACATCAAACCACCGTTTTTTTCCCAATAAGTTAATATAAAGACAATTATGATATAAATATCAACATATAATGCTGAAAATAAAAATGTGAGAAGAAAGAAGCCAATATATCTGAAAGAATAAATCCTAAATTGTAACCATAACCCTCAAGGAAGGGGGCGCATGTGTGGCCGTAGCGTGTGAATGTGCGTGTGGCAGAAGAGGAACTAACATTTGCTGAAGAGAGACAGCACTAGCACTACAGGAGCTGACAGCAGCTCTGTCACCCGACACCTGTTTCCAAACCACTTTTATCAAGAAAACACACGTGAAATGTGAAACGGGAAATGAGCGATCCTGCAAACGAAGCAGCTGGTGTTTGTTACTATAAAGACGGCAATTATAAAGACAAAGAGTCTGCTTGAAAGGATGGATTAGTACACACAGGTAGCAGGGATTGTCTGAGCTACAGAGAGCTGGAGGGGAGTTAAAAGGTGCAGCTCCCCGACACCCAGTTAACTCCTGACTGTGAGGTCACAACTCACGGCCCAAAAAGGAAAACAACAAACGCACGTGTACATTTTCAGCTGAGGACTGCAGCTTACTTTGGCTTCAACTCAACAATCAATCAGGATTTCAATTAAATGCTAAAGTTACCGTTACCTTGTCTGTGGTCCGCTGGCAGAACACCAGCAGCTTTCTGATAAGGCGCCGTTGTGCTGTGGCCGAGGCGACATAAGTTTTACGGTGGACGGACGGTGACATTACAGAGTTGTTGTTTTCTTTAGCTTGAAATAATCCCAGACTTTGGACACTTTCTTCTTTGTCCCTCGCTTCTTTGTTTTCTCTCTCCTCCTCAACTTTGCAAACAGCTCCATCGTAATCACGTCGCGTTCACAGCGTAAACACGATGTGCGACAGTAATAAATGTCCCTGTGAAACACTGTGCTGTATAGTTAAATGGATGAAACGAAGCACCGATGCCAAGAATTTGTGTCGAAGCATTTTATGGATGAATCGTTTCAGCCCTAGTTGGTATTGTGCCGAGTTGTCCGCACCTCGTGGTATGTACTAATCATTTATCACCATTGATGAACCACACAAAGAATATTATATAGTTTTTAAATAGTACTTGGAATAGACCCCCGGCATGCACACAAAACTCAGCACAAGACCGGTGAAGTATGGAAAGCTGAATGGAAAAATACAGACATCATAGCATTATTTCACTGATATCCAACATAATTTAACTTCTTTAATTTAATCAGGTGACACTGTCCCGACGCCGGCTCGGTGACGCACCTTATTTTGAACACGTTCCAAACAGAACAGATGAAACTAAGGCTGGGAAAACATTTTCACATGTAACTTTGACTTCACAAAATACGTCATCAGAGCAGTAAAGAGAAAAACAGACGTCTGACCCGTCCCATCACCTCACCTGAACAGGTTCTCTGCTCCGGCTCTCATGCGCATCTCCTTGTTGATCTGCTGGTTGATGCGAGCTCGCCGGTGCTGCAGTTTGCTGCGCTGAGTCTGGGCGAAAGGATCACATCCCTGCAGAGGAAATACGCAAACAGAGAGGGCAAAAGAACAGATGATTTGGTCAATTACAGCAGCAAGTCTAACAATTTTAAGCGCTGAAGTGAACATCACCTGGGGTGTAACAGCTGTGTCCGCTGAGTGAGAAGTACCATACTGGCCTATTGGAAGAAGACAACCCTGACTGCAAGACAACCCGTGATATCTTCTAAATATCTTCTAGAGTTAATCAATAAAATAATAAATCCCATTTTTAAATGTTAAATAGATAAAAATACACTGGACATGACAAAGTATGGCCAACTTGCATTTTCAATTCAATTTTAAAGTATGAAAGAGAACTTGAGCAATGAGATCAAACCAACTGTGATGCCAAATCGGTGTGCACATTACATGAGAGAAGGGAGTTTGCCAGATTTTTTTCAATATGCCTAACCGGCGTCCTCACAGGGTCAACTTTAGACATATGTGTTTCGCTGAAATATTCCCTGGTTTGTCACAAGGAATGTACAATATGAAACATGGTTAGTCGTTAATGTAGAACGTGTCAGTATTGGCGAGAGACAAACGAAGAACTGTTTGGCAAGAACCTGAATATTTAATGTTCAACAACAATTTGTTTTCCTGTCTGCCTGGATCTGACTGGCAAAGCGAATTCGGTGACAAACAAATGTGGGCCAAAATTTACACACGTATGTAAATGTAGGCAGTTGTTAGAAAAATAAATTGGGGTCACTGACTTTTTACTGTCCACTGTCCACAGCACATATCGTGACGTCAACCAATCTTTAATCGGGTACTTGATTAATAGTGTTTTTTATTGAAAAAGATCAGTTCATCTATTTACAATTGTCTGATACTAAATATTTATGTATGCTTATAAAAAAACTTGAGGTAATTATTTCTAATCTAATGCATGATGCAGTTTTATGGCCGGTAAAAAATATTTTTGGCAGGTGAATTTTCTCAGTTTACCTGCTATTAACAGATGAGCCAAAAAGTTATTAAATTAGTGTATTAATTAACCAGCTAACATCAACCATGTTGGAAGCAGCTGCTGGAGTAACAATTAGAAAGAACTCCTGTTAAAATTCTCCTCTACACAAACAACAGATAAAGCGAGACAGTCAGAGAGCAACAGCAGCAATTTGGATAAAGGTCCATTTTTTGAGGTCCATTGTTTATTAGAGAGAGAAAGTGTGACAAATACTATGACACAATTTGGGATATTACTTGGTCTAGTTTTGGTATGAAATGTTAAACAACTCACATTTTTCAATGTTAATTCCCAGAAAACAATCAACATTATCTTTATATTCGTGCAAATAATTATTGTAGAGTATCAGTTTGCTCATAGACATTATACTTGTCCCATCCTGTCCAGGTAGGACATCCAAAAAGGCAAATCACACAGATGACAACAATGGACTACACTGACTTATTGGTCAGAGAGCTGACTGAGAGGCAAAAAGTCCATGTTGGATAGGACAGCATGACAGGGATGATCGGTGTGTCAAAGACCTTGTCAGGGATGTAGCGCAACTTAGAGCTCAGGAGGGAAGAGAAACATGGTAATAACCTGGCATGGTACAGAAGGAGGAGAAATTTAAGGATAATGTATAGAAAAGGAAACTGGTAATATGTCAGAGCTGTGTAGTACCCGCCTGAAGATTTAAAGCCCTCTTAAACCTCGCTTCAACAGGCATTTTGCCAACAACACCAGAACAGCTTCCCCACAGCTGATAAATGTCCACTCACTAAAATCAGAAATCTATCATGCATTGCACCACTGTTTCACACTTAAAAGGTAAACAGATGTACAGTAATGGAGCGGCTGTACAGTCAACGGGCTGCAGACTGGCACCTTCGCTGTCCCTCCTGCAGCCAACTCGTACAGTTTTTCCATTTCCTCACTTTTTTCTTCTCCCTTTATCTTTCCAGTTCCCTCTCACCCAGTTAAGGTGTTTGTTTAGCGTGCACACGTCAAGTAATCCCCAGAGTGCCTGTGTGGATTAGACTTCTGGCCGAGCTCCCACCTCTGCTCTACCATCAGGGGGGCAGGAGGACGGAGGCTGCTCGACATCTGTGCAGACAAAGCCTAAAAGGCTGTGTCAAAAAAAACGTCATTTGAAATTGTAAGCTGCTGCTGCAAATCACAAGTCTTCTTCCCACTCAAGCAGAAGAAGGTGAAGTGCCTTGCTTAAGGGCACCGTGTCTGTAATATCTTTTTTTTTTTTCCATCCATGCCCCATTTAAACAACCAGACACATTCCCACGGGCAGTGTGATTAGGGATCCGATACTGATATTGGATATAGGCCTGATACGGTCTTAAATAGCTGGATTGGGTCTCGATGACAAGGGGGCTTATCGATTGAATTCAATTAAGCACATACTACGAGTCAAACATTTTGCTAGGGGAGCTAACGTTGCATGGAGGGAGTTAAAAACAAGGCGTCAGCAGTTTGGAGGTATTTCACGCACACTACGCCAACAAGTTCTACGGCTACTTGCAATATCTGCAAAGCCAGTGTTTCGAGGGGTGGCGCTGCAAAATATTACACAACCAACTTAATCAAGCAACTCCAGAAGCTTCATGCCAAAGAACACAATTCCCAGTATCTTCCTCACAGTGACGACTACAGCTTGTTAGATTTACATGGTATCAGATCGGTACTCTGCATCGGCTGATGCCCAAAGCCAAGTTATTGTTACTGGAAACAGGACTGAAAAAGTCAAAGTGGTTTTATCTCTAATTATGATATGTATTTTAAGATACTAACAGTAGCCATCTCATCCCATTCATATTGCCTGATATACTGTATACTACACTATACATGATATGGTATCAGTGTCAGTGCAAATGAGGTTTAACTTTTCAAATACACCCACTGTGTTTTAAGGTACTTAAATCAAATAAAATGTATTATCTCCCTTACTCCTAATTAAAACTATTTAGCCATACCTCCCTCTCTGCAGTGTCTCCTGATCCCTTAAACAATATCAGCTGACATTAAACATTTCAGCAGTAAATGTGTCTTTCCAAAGACAAGTTACTCATGCATATAATCACAGGTTCACTATTTTGTTTCTGATGAAACAGCATATTCAATTCCACTCTGCTGACATGGTGGTGTTTTCATAGGCTGATATCTCAAAACTCAGGCAAATACAACCGGTAACATCAGCATAATCTGATACCACTAGAGGTATGGCAAGATGTGAGTCAAGTGAAGTGAAAATTTTAAAATATATATATATATCCTATACACACAATGAAGGTAACGTGTTTTTTGTTGCAGAGGTGAAGCCACAAAGCTCTTTTAACAGTGCCTATGTCATAATGGAGGATCTTCATTATAGTAAGAGAAATTATTCTTGTGCTTTGGAGTCTAGTCACCTCAGTCTGCAGATACCTTCCTCCAACCAGGATCTCCAGAACCGTTTCCAGGACCTTTTTCTCCAGTTTACCTCATATCTAGTTACTGTGTGTGTTGATATGGATCTTAGTGTGTGTCCAGGTGTCTCACCTTTCGGATGCTCCCAGTGTGGCTGCCCTCTGTGGGGAACATTAAGGGCATATCGTCGTCCGAGGCACCGTCTGACAGGGACATCTCAAACTCTCTGTGGACAGTAATCTCAATGTTTTTGTTTTGTTTTGTTTTTTCCCCCCCCGCCTCAGTGTCACTATTTAGAAAATACTCCTCGCACATCACCCTGTAGTTTAAACACAACTCCCAGCTTTTGCAGATTACTGAATAAACAATAAATTAAGCGGCACGTTGAGTTAGCTAACGTTAACATTAACTAGTCGCGGTTTTACCACTTGCCTTGTCGCAGGTTCCTCCACCGTGAAGCAACGACAAAGGCAGCCAAAACGAGCCTACATTTCTCCCAAAATTTTATAAATCCGCGCGTAAACACAACTCTCCAAGAGTCCAGCAAACGGTGGATTGAAATTAACAACTTTTCACTCCACAAAACAGCCCAGCTTGAACTCATCGCAGTACGATACCTCCTCCTCCTCCTCCTCCTCCTACTTGTGTGCAGCTGCCTGCAGGAGCTTATTCTCAGAGGCGGGCCGTGAATGCAGAAAGTAGCCAATCACGTTGCAGCCTGTAAGAGCGACAGTAGATGTAACAAATCAGAGGGAGGATAATCACCGAACGACAGCCTGATCTAGCCAATTACAAGCCGCTGGAAGCGTCTACCCCCCGCCCCCCCTCCACTCCGCGGGCCGTTTCTACG
This sequence comes from Micropterus salmoides, assembly GCF_014851395.1. Classification (NCBI taxonomy): domain Eukaryota; kingdom Metazoa; phylum Chordata; class Actinopteri; order Centrarchiformes; family Centrarchidae; genus Micropterus; species Micropterus salmoides. Next base: position 2,085,954 of record NW_024040374.1, on the reverse strand, counting down.
GTAACGTCAGGGCTGTGGCTTTCTGTGTGGGCTCCGAGAAGATTGCAGAAGCTCCTCCCCCCGACTGAAAACATGAATATTAATTAATTTATTTACGGAGCCCCCGAGTTTTTATTCTGATAACTTCTTTATACTCTAATGTTTTGAACAAATTTTTACGTTTCTTAGTCATGACTTTCATAGCAACAAAAAGTAAACACAAAGCGCCAACAGGGTCCAGCCAACAATAGATTAAATTTTACAACATTTGATTTAATCCTAACCCTTTTTCATGTATTCCCCCGAAAAGAAATATGATGCAACTCTTTACATTAAACATTTATTGCACATTGCTCTTGAGAAAAGGTTGAGTTTTCTTATGAAATTCTTACAAATGTTTTACTGTTATGTTTTTTATAATACAGCCTATTTATTATTATTATTATTATTTTAAATGTTTTAGTCGCACTTTGGGCTGCATCTTTGCAAGGTGCTATACAAAAAAGTTATTATTATTATTATGATGTAAAACGGAAGTTAACAAAAAGCTAGACATATTGCATCTGATTCTGATTAATCCCTGTACCCTTTCCCACAGGAGGCCTTTGTCTCCTGCCAGGCCGTTATTATAAATAGGAAACTGTTCTTAATTAACTTGCCTGGTAAAATAAAGGTATAATAAAAATAAAATAAATAAATAACAAATTCTAGACACCCCTTGTTTAATGAATTTATTAAATTGCCCTCTGGAAGGCGCTGTAGAGTAGCTGCAGCAACAAAGAACATTTACTAAAAAGTCTTTCATACCAAATGCAATAATCTCTCTAAATTCATAAATATGTCTCTACACTGGAATCCTATCCGTTATTGTCTGCACTGTGTGTGTTATTTATTGTTTTGTATTGTGATTTTTAATGATGTGGTTTTTAATCAGCCTGCGAAGCCAAAGACAAATTTCCACATTTGTGGACAATAAAGACAATGCCCATGTAAAATATAAAAGGTTATCTAAGCAGTTCCATTTATTCCCAAGATAATGTTGCAGTGATCTGTTTTTTTTAATGTATGGTCCTGAAAAAAACTGCTTGAAACCATGTGAGCCTGTATTTTTAACACTGCACATATTCAATAGCACTGTATTTTCACATTACCTACCTTGCACTACACATTAGATTTAGGCTACTTGTACTACTTGTACCGCTTCCTAAGTAGTATCACTTTTTCATTTGTCCACAGATACAACTGCCATTTAATCACTGACACAAGTTTATGTCTAAAAATTCTTATCGGCACAGTAGCCTGCACACTCTCAGATAATGAGCTGTATGAACAGTGCTTACATGTGTTTTGTCCTTGGCCAAGAAGTTTGTAATAAAAAAACAAAACAAACTTTAATGCTCCCCTTGGTATCACCGTGGTCTCACTTGTCATTAAGGCCATCAAAAAACCCTCCATAGGAGTCTGGACAGCCCAAAGTCTCACACACCTTCATCATTTTAGTCCTCCATGTGTAGCTAGATGATTACCTTGTACATTTTTGTCTGTTTCCTTCCTCACAATGTCACCATTTTGCATCAGCAACACTTGGTCTTAGTAACTCTCTATGTTTGCCAAACTTACGCAGCATTCTTGTCGACTAATTCATCCTGATCCAATTTATTTTAGTTCCATGAGTTTGGACAAAACTGGACTGTTTCAGGGAGGTATGGACATAATGAAATGACGTGACCGCGTTATAGTCTTTCTGTTTCTACGTTGTTGCTCTCTGACAGAGGTTGGTGCTCATCCTCCTTGCTTCTCCAGTGGCAGTTTTCTCCCTTCCAGGAAACCAGTTAATAGAGCTCTTTCTCAGAAATCCATGATTTTGTCCACACATGCAGGCAGCTGGTCAGCTCTGGGGTGAAGCCTTCCTCCAGTAAACTATTGGGGTGCAACTTTGAACTAAGACCACTCTGGGATTTTGTTGGGACCGAGGTCTTGTGTTGCAGTAAAATAGTTAGGTTTTGGGTGATTTGGAATTGAATGAGCTTTAGTGCATAAGTTCAGAGAAAATAAATGGAAGATTACAGGATGATTTTGTACGTTCATGGTAATTTGAGTTTAATCAACGTCTACCTTATTGTGTATGCATTGTTTGATGAGTTCAAAGGTGCATGGAGGTGACAACATATGAAACATTGTATATATAATTGAATATTTATTATTAAATCTACTTTATTTGATGAGAATATTAACCTTTTATATTGACAAAAGGATGTTACTCATCCTTATGTCTATACATTTCTTCTTCTGGTCTACTGTGGTCATATTAAAGTTCAGATAATGTTGTTATCAGTGATGGAAAAACTATAATATTGTATTCAATTAAATGTGAAAATAACATAATGTTAGAATACAGCATTTTAAGTGAAAGTGCTGCCTTCAAAATTAGATTTAAGGAAAAGTACTAGTCCTTATAAAAAGAAAGCATCCTTAGTTTCTTTAGTATTTAAGTACTTTACAATTTACAATAATACGTTTTTTTTAAGGATTTTTTTCTGATATTGGGCGTGTAATAGTGTAATATTTTGTAAACTGGTCATGGTTTGTATATGAAACCTTTATCTGCAAAGTACCCAACAAAGGACGTCAGATACATGTAGTGGAGTAAGTACAATAATTACGTTTCGATTAGTAGAATGAAATGAAACAAATGCCTTTAAACCACTAGGTCCCTTAAGTAGAGTTATTGAGTAAATGTCAGCTACTGCTGTGACATCTTTACCTCTGAAAACTAACCCAAGTGTCAAAAAAATGTATTAATTAGAGTGTGTCAAAGACGGACACTTCTGCAAGAACAAACTGACTGACACTGGTTTGCTGCAGACAACTTCAAAAATGTCCAAAATCCATGTGCATTCATTATTAAATGAGCACTGCTTTTAAATGTATTACACATTTTGTTTGTGAACATCAAGTTGCTCTCTGAAGGTATTCTGTTGTTTGGCCACATGAGGGCACTTTCACTCTTTTTTGAACACCTTTACGTTAAAACACCTTGATCATTTTTGATACACAGTTTGAGTGCATGTTTAATGTTTCAACGTATTTAAAATTTTATGATTACTATGCTGTGAATATTATTGTGTTTAAGATTTATTAAAAACACAAATTGGGTTTGGTCGAGGAATGATGAGTTACCACACTTAAATAAAGAGTCAAAGAGTCAGATTTAATAGATATGAATCAAAATGATTCATGTTCACACCAACTGCTTTGATGAAGTTCACTGATGTAAAACCTTTATCCTGCAATGAAAATCAATGTCAAACAAAGTTATTACTAAAGTTATTATTATTAAAGTTATTGGCTTTACTTGAATTGAGAGAGTTTGTAAAATCAAACTTTTTGCTGTTCACTCTAACACACTGTCTCGCTGCAAGCCTGTGTGACATTTACAAACAATCAATCATTTAGTGTGCTTTGCTCTCTTTCAGCACAAACAATGAGGAGGACCTGCTGTCACAGTGAAAAATGTCACTGTTTAGTTAAAGCTCTCCTCAAAGTCAACTGAGAACATTGAACGTGCTATAAGGCTGAAATTAGATTTGGAACAGAATAGAATAGAAATTCTGGATCATTTGGGTATAATTTTAATCACACAGTAAAGTAAATGACGATGGACAGATATTTAGACAGTTTACTGTCTGCAGTTTCAATATTTATAATATGAACAACAGCATATCATGGGAAATTACAGTCAAGACTTTGCTCTTCAGTCATACATAATATGTTAATTGAAATGACTTTCTTATGTTGCAGGAACCCAATAACCCAGGATGTCAGTTATCCATAATAATCCACTAATTTTGTTCATGAGAGGTTATCACATAGAGGTTCCAACGTTCATTTCTGTTTGTGTAAGGGTTAGAGAAACAGGATATAGAGTGTTTATTAGTGAGCTTTAGAGGTGTTGGTAGGTGTTGTGTTGGCACTTCTAAGATTAACTCTTCACTGACAGTAAAATATGTTGCGGACACAGTTTCTCACAAAAACGGTTTTGTATCAAAGGGTGCTGAATTGTAAAATGTAAACTTAGCTGATATACAGCAGTATAGTATGTTGTGTGAAAAGCTACTGAAAAACACAGGGACAACCGACCTCTTGGAGGAAAATGGTCAGAATACATCAGGGTGTATTTTCTGCTCTGTTTTGGAGCTGCTGGATCTTACTGCAGCTTTTGACAGCATCCTGATTCAAAGGCTTAGTGGGTGGGTGTTTTTCTGTGTCACTTGCTCCCTACAGGTCTGAAACTGCTGCTGTTTCCTCTGGCATGCCTCAGGCTTCTGTCTTGGGCCCTATATTATTTTCTTTGTGTTTGCTTCCCTAAGGTCACATCATTAGCAAATTTTAAAGGCATCTCTTATCACTGTTATGCTGATTATATCCAGCTGTTTGTCTCTTTTTAAACAGAAGGTGATCCTGCGTTTGAACAGTGTGGGCTCTGAAAAAAACGTTCTTCCTACAGACATATGCTCTGCTGTCTCTGATGATGCCTTTTTAAAGAGGAGGAGTTTTTCCTTGCCACTGTTGCCAAGTAATTGTTCACGTTGCGTCTCTGTACATAATACTGCAAAGTGTACTATCTAAATCTGCTCTATATGAAAAGTGTAATGAGATTACCTCTGCTATGAATTGGCTTTATATAAATAAAATGGAATTGAGTGTTTGTAATCTGTTTTTAAGGTCTATTGTTGCATATGTTTTATTATCGTTTCTTTTACTGTTTTCGTGGTCTTATTTTTAATCATTTTTAATCATTTTACTCTTGTGAAGCAAGCTCTGTGAAAGGTGTTACACTAAATACACGTTACTTACTTACTTGCTAATAAACTTGTAATCTAAAGAGTTGGAAGGATGAAGCAAACAAAAATTTCTGTTTTCAATTTTGGTGTAAATAACACATTAATGGATTTAGCAAGGACCACATGATCAACGGATGCGTTTAAATTATTTACTGATGAAACAAAAGCCTGTGTGCTGAGGCTGAGACTCACTGTACAGCTTTGGTTTGTTGTGGAGAAGCTTCAGTGGGCTGTAGCACCCAGGCAGAGTGGAAAAAGAGGGGTGAGGTGCTCTTGAAACTCCATTTGATAACTCCAAATATAAAATAAGATAAATAATATATAATATTTGTGCAAAAAAGTGCAACTTTGTGGATATGCTGCTTGGGTGTAATAAAGAGAATAATAATATACATGCTCACAGTAATCATGAACAGAATGAGCCTGTTGGAGACTTAGCTCCTGTCTGGTGATTGTAGAGGCTGCAAGCACTCAGTGAGTAGCAGGACTAGTCAAGCAAGGTGACAGCTCTTGGGACGAAGCTGCTGAGGTGAAAGGATGGTCTCACTGAGCGAGCGAAGGGAGGGGTTTAGAACAGATGGTTACCTGGGAGGGCAGGGTCACTGGCAATCCTTGCTGCTCTTTCATTAGCAGCTGTGTCATGCACGTCTTTAATGGAAGGGGAAGCTGACAGGTAGCAACCACGCTTGGAAGTGTTGGTAACAAGCTGGAGTTTGTTCTCACATTATAGGATGGCAGAAATATTTCAAACTGAAAAGGTGCCTTACGGTGATGAAAAATTTAGACCTGGGCTGGTTGTGACGTTCTGTCAAATGAAATACCTCCTTTTTGTTTGCTGTGAATCTGTTGAAATCTGCAATGCTGATTTTCCAGAGGGGTTCTGTTAGAATTTGATCCTAATTGTTCAAGTTTAAAATGCTTCAAAAGCTATGCAGTCAAGTGATAAGTCATGTCCTTCAGATGACAATACAAGTGCCAGAAGTGTTTGTCTTGTGTTTGTAGAGATATTTCACTAAAAAACACAAATGTCAACCTCGTGGTGGCGCTAGAGGAAAAGTAAAGGGATCACCAAAGTCAGTAGGATTTTGAATATCTGAACCAAATTTTGCAGCAATCCTTCCAGTTGTTGTTGAGCTGTTTCGTTCTAAACCGACCAACAGACCACAATTACACCACTAGTCTAGCTTAAAATACTAAACATCAAAGGACTCCCACCAGGGTTGGCTCAAGACGTTTTGAAGCCCTAAGCAGAATTTCATGGCACAGATGTCCCTTTTCTTTTGATATCATATTACACGTGTGAGCCATGTGCCGTGCTCATTAGTATTTCCATTGCATCCTCACAGCAGTTGGTCACTGCATTGAAGAATGTCTGATACTGGAAGTTGTTGCGGGAGGGATGGATATAGGAAAAACATACTGCAGCATACGTCCTCAAGGTCATGTTACAACAATTCCCTCTATGGATTTTGTGGTAATAAAATAAAAAGCTGTGCATCAATGATTTTCTCTAAGGAAATGTTATTTTAATGCTTTACCACATCAGGAGGACACCACTGTTTATTCAGTTGTCCCTTTGACATTTTAGACTGACCTACACTGTTACTGAGAATTTTAATTCAAGTGAAGAAAACTATGACTTTAAAATTGTGTCTACTAAATAAATGTTTAAGAATTTTAAATAAAACCAAATTATTATATGTTCAGTCCTGGGCTAAGAATGATTTATTGTTAATTTACCATCAATCAGGAAACTTATAAAGGTTTTAAACTGAATTAGAACATGACAAACAGGCATATTATGTAATAATTCACACTATCTAGCTGTAAATGGAAAATAAATGAGAACATTAAACAAATTGTTAAAGTCAGATTGATTAAAATCAATAGCTGATTATTTGCTCAAAGTAAAGCACTTTTTGACAAAAATATCTTAACTCAAAAGCAACTTACTAACTTTTCCTGAAGTTCTCAAGTATGAAGTTGACAGTTGTCTCTGTGAGGAGAGAGGTAAAAGTCAGTAATGAATCTGAAAATAATAAACAAGTATTTAACGATAACACTGTTGACCATGAGTGTTTATTAGATTTAGACTTGAAAGGAATACAGTGATTGCGTCAAGGTGGTGGGAAAAACAGTTAACGTCTGGAAAATGATCGCTGCTGCAGAGTTAAACACCAATATATGATATTTCACTTAGTTACCCTGCCATCTGTAAGTAAGTACCGCCTTACTCTTTCATCCCAAATATGATAAAGTGTGTAAAAAAGGAGTTCATAAATCAGTAACTTCAGGTTGAACAAACTGATATCTTCTCAAATAAACAGTTTGCAGTGGCTTGTGTACAGAGTATAATGGTGACAGAAAAATAAGCCTCATTAGTTGTAGCTTTGAGTGGTGTCCCAGACTCATCATCAGCAATACATAGCCCTTAACAGTGAGGTAATAAAGGTAAACAAAGGCTTTGACATCAGCCATTTCACATGAAATATTAAACATTAGAAAATGAACAAGCTATGAACACTTTTTGCGTCATTAGGTGATGCCATTTTTAGACATTTAACCAGAAAGGTGAATACCAAGAAATCATAAACTTTCGACAACTGAATGTCTCAGTATGCTTTTTTTTACCGTAATAATGGCTATTACTTTTATATTAGTTTTTTTTTTTTTGCAATCAGGTGTAACCATAGCTCTTCAAGGTGATTTAGCACTTGTTTACATCAAGCTAATTACATAAAACTACAAAATACTTTTATTTTATCACTGTCTAGTGAACTTTTTTGCTTCCAGTAAATACAGCATTATTATACAAAAAAAAGAAGGTGTTAACATTTGTAGCCTTCCTGTGTTCTTTGAGCTGCTTGATTTTACAATAATTACTACAAAAAAAAAAGGAATCAAAAAATGATGTGATAGTTTTTCCGGAGGTGACATGTTAACCTTTGCCGGCAGCAATATTACAGTGAACTGCGTGTGTCACATTAACGGAGTGGTGTTTTCACAAGGGGTCACTTGATAAAAGGGGTCAGTACGATGAGGACTATAAGTAACAAACTCAGACTGCTTGTCCAAAAAAAGCTGCAGCCGTCCTCTCTAGTCATCTCCGCAGAAAGGAGTCCAATCTGACACAAACACCAGCATCTGATACGTCCAAAGTTCCAGCACAGGTTGACAAAGTCCCCACTGGCCCAACATTACACAGGTATTACAGCCCACCTGCAGGTGATTTAAACAGTGGATAGAGCTTCAATTCATGACTTGTAAATCCACTTGAACAAGAAATGCAAACAACTACGCCGCTTTATTTCTCTCAGAGCAGGTCAGAAGGACACAATTAAGTCCCAGAGTGAGTGTCAGGAGGTCGCTGCTGTAACGTCTCATCTATGGTGACCACCGTCTCCTCCGGTCTGTTGGCGCTCAGGCAGTTAGTGTGGTTCAGGGATATGTAGCTCATTTCAACCAGCCGGGGCATCTCACCCAACTCACTCATCTCGTTCATGTTGTTGGTGATGCAGTTTATCTCAGTCTTGTTGCGGTTAGTGGTAACTCGACGAGAGCCAAACACCCACTCTGAAGAGAGACAAAGGCATAATAGCAATATTACTCTAGAAGCCAGCACAGATGAAGATAGGGTGACCAGATGAGAATAGGTGAAATGCGGGACAGGGGAGTTGGGGTTGGGCGTGGCCTCCAGTAGCAATCCATAACCATGAAAGTCAAAACTCAGCGCTTAAATTAATAATTTTTGTTCATTGAATCTTCTCATTAGGAAAAAAACTGTCCTTAGAAAAGTCTAGTCAAGTTGTATGTAACGCTGTAAATTACGGAGCCCCTGAAGTCATGTAAGGTTATATTTTTTATCTTGGACGCACAAGTAATGGTGGTGGTGATGGTGCAGTGGATAAGACGCATGTAAGTAAGTAAGTAGTAAGTAAGTATGTAAATAAAGTTTATTTGTATAACACCTTTCACAGATAAAAATCGCAAAGTGCTTCACAATAAAATGTAATACAATACAACAAAGTAAAATACAGTGCACAAGAAATTTTAAATACAAATGGAAAACATAGAACAAACTTGTGGGAACAAGAAAATAATGTAGTTATTAGCTTGATAATTATCTTGTTCCCACAAGATAATAACTTGTCCGCACAAGATAAAACAATCATCTTATGGGACTTCAGGGTCTCTGGAGTAAATCATTATCTGTTACATACAATTTATTATATTTTATTCATTTCATCACATCTGTCTGCACAACACGCTTGTCAGAACTCTCCTTCTCCGTGGCTTCCTGCAGCTACACTTCCTCTGTGGTTGCAACTGTAACTCACACACTGTAACTCTCGCCTTGTTATATTTCTGACCTTTTAGTCCCATACACACCAGCACGTACCTTGAGATCCTCGGGCAGAGGTCTGTTGTCTGTTCCAGAGTCTCGACTGAAAACTAAAGGGGACAGAGCGTTTGCTGTCAGGGCCCCGAGGCTCTGGAACAGCCTGCCCGAGGAAATCAGGTCGGCTGAGTCAGTGAACTCTTTTAAGTCCCTTCTTAAAACATACTTTTATGGGAGAGCTTTTCCCGATCTTATTTGACTTTATTTTATCCCTTTTATTTGATTCTATTTTACTAACTTTATATTTATCTTAAATGTGTATTTTAGTCTTTTCTTTTCTTTATCTTGTATTTTACTAATTTTATATAAATTTTCATGCTCTTATCTTTTTTTGTATTATTCTTTACACTTGTTAAAGCACTTTGTAACTTGTTTTTGAAAAGTGCTCTACAAATAAGGATTATTATTATTATTATTATTATCTACACATCAGTCCGTGCTGCAGCCAATGGAGAGTAGGACCAGTTCCCATCTGTGGGCAACACCAAAAACATGTTTTACAATTATCAGTATGTAATGTTTTATTAGGTTTTAACTAATTGAACCTTATGTTTAGTCTAATTTTAAGGACAAACAGGACAGAATTCAGGACAACTACTATAATTCGGTCCCAGCCTGGTCACCATAGGTGGAGATCATTGTTTCAGTTAGCGAAATGGATATCTTAGTAAAGTAAATGTACGCAAGTTGTTAATGCACTAACCCTACTTAAAATAATTAGTACAGTTAGTAGTTACACATACTGACAAGCTGCAAAAACTTTTACATCACACAAAATATCAGCAACATAACTTTCGTGTCCTCTATGATAGCTCATGGGGAGCTCTGATAAACCCACTGTACACCACCTGCCCTAGCTGCTAAAGTGCCGGGTGTTTTTCTCAGGGGTTGGTGGAGGCAAAACCAGAGCTAAAAAGGGAAGATAATGTTGCAAATAGGCCACTAACAAATTAGTAATAGCAACTTTAAAAAGTAGGTGTAGCTCTTCTGACCCTGGGTGGCCAAACAAATGTCTTAAAGCAGCTGAGAGTATTTTCCATTTTGGAGATATTCTTTTTTTCCAGCACTCACAGTAAACATGCCATAAGCTCATAAATGATTTTCATTCTTTCTTTGCTTCTTTCTGTACTTTTTTTCTTGGTTACCTTTGTTTAAGTCTTCTCTCTTTCTTTCCTTGCTTTCATCTCTTTCCCTTCTTTAATTGGACCTTTAAAAAATGTATTTATCAGGAACCATGTGCAAAAAAGAATCTTAAGCAAAAAGAAGAGATTTAACTAGGGCTGCTACATAACAATTATCTTAATTTTTGATTTATCCTCAGGCTACAAAATATTTTTTGTCTATAAAATAACAGAAATGTGATGAATAAATAATGATCATCACAATTGACCAAAATCCACCAAAATCCAAGTTTTTATTTTTTTTTTGTCCAACCAACCAAGTTCAAACCCCCAAATTATTCAACCCACAATACAACCAAGAAGAAAACACTCACATTTAGGTAGCGATTATTAGCTATTATGTTCGGCATTTAATTTTCTGTCAGTTGAATAATAATTTCAGTTTTAGCTTAAACAACATTCAGTCTACAGGCACTGGGCAGCTAAACTCAAACACTACAAAATAATTTCCTGTCTTATAGATTAAAAAACTGAAAATCCTCAAAATTCATGTGCAAAATGCTATTTTAATTTTCCTTCTAATCGTTGTTTTTCACTTACAGGTAAAAACCTGAATGCTGGACTGTTTACAGGCAAGACCGTGGTTTTACTACTTTTCTTTAAATAAAGTAATTTTGAACTGTTTCCACCACCATTTTATGACAAAGCTTCACAGATGCAGCCGGGAGTGGAGGTATAAAGCGCGACCACGTACATCCTGCAACATTCATGCATGAGGCAAAAACAAGCAGGCCAAGTATTTAGTACGTGCACAGAACAAGGCTGCAAACTTCATCTGACAGAAAGTTATGATGGGTTCAGCCTCTGTAATTCCATTAGAGGCAAAGCACCATAAAATTGTTTCTAGGGTAGATGGCTGCAGCACAGAAGCCCCGTCATGTGTGGTGGAGCCTTTTTGAATTGGGACACATCAATCATTGTTCTGTCAGATGAGGAGCTGAGATTAGGGCTGACAGTTGTGACTGCGAAGAACAGACAGAAGGCAGAACGGACCCACAGAACTGCGATACATGACCACAAGGGTGTAATTTTACACTCAGGAGGGGTTTGTCTCCCTCACTTTTGTTTCAGGTTGATTTTCTGACTCAACTTACTGTCCAGCTGCTGTATGCGTTGTGAGCAAAGAGAGGAGTTGATAAAAATGTCGATACACTTATATGAGCTTCATGAACAGCAATGAGTCGTGTGACTTTTGTACACTGGCTCTACTTATTGCCTGAAAGGAATACCTGCAGACACTACTTAGGGCTCAAAAAAGGATTTGCAAACTCTGATTGTTTTGGGGGGTAAAAAAACCCATTGAATCAATATTAACTGTAAACTAAACAGTTAATATTGTCCTGAAACAATGCTAGAAGTGAACCTCAGACCAAAATAAGACAGGAAAGCACAGTTATTTTGTAGTATATATACAAATAATACAATTACCCATCATCAAGTTTCAGTTATCTATAAAGAAAACTGAAAATGATTTGAAGTAGGGTTACAATACAGATGGAAAAACACAGTCAAACAAATTGCATCACAACTTGATTTTGTTTAGTTAGTTCAAATGTTTTGTTGTTTTATTTTTACCTAAATGCTTAACGCTTCTGTGATTATTACTTCTATTACTTCTACTTGTGGATAACTACCACCACTACTACTATTACTACAACTAATGATATTAATGACAAAAATTTTAAGACCAGAATAATATGTTTTTAAAGGACAATTCTGATTTTCAAGGAAGGTTAAAATCAAGGACTTGGGTAAAGTCCAGTTGTCCATGAGTTTAACCTGACAGATTATGAACAAGTCAACAGTTAAAACAGATTAACTAAACCACTGTTTTGGAAAGTAAAACTAAAGTGAGAGCACTTAAATGTTGGTAATAACCTCTTATTTCACAGGAAAACTGTGTGCACATGTTCCTAGATCTCAGCAGTTAACTTGATGATTATAAAGTTATTATTATTATTATTGTTAGAAATGAGTTGCACGGACTATGGAAATAGTTGCTATAAATGTGTCCATTTTCCATTGTTTTGTCCTTATGTATGGGCTCTATAGTGTCTACAACAGCCTGTTTTATTTTTTGATGTTGCACCCTGTCACAAGAGTGAAGCATCTTGCTGTGACCAGCAACTTGACAGTGTCTTTTCAACCTTCCTCTTGTGAGAAATAAAACACACATTCTCCACATTTACACCTCAGCAAAATGCCCAGAAGCCCAAACACCGTGTCTCCTGGGTGTTTGTGTAAATGTGTATGTGTGAGTTTTCATATGACAGTGGGAAGGTCAGGTGAGATGAAGGTAGACTGACCTGCTGACCCACTGAAGGGGTGAGGGGTGGTCAGCATGTCTCTGTGGCAAAGCTAAGTGCAACAGACTGTGACCCGTGTGAGCTGTGTTTTTTTTTTACCTGGTTCACTGGTTTCACCGCCGTCACCTTCAGCAACGATCGGCCTGCCTCCGCCTACATGCATGGAGCAAGTGAACAAGCATGTTAGTCTGTGTCTTGTAAAATAATAAGGACAGGTTTGATAATGTGACTGAACAGAGACAAAGATACAGTGATGTAGAGGTCCCAGTGCAGGCCTTGCTCAAGCCTTTCTCAGGCTTTATGCAAGATGTGGCACCTACCCCCAGGTAAAATATAAAGTGGATTTAAGTTTAAAGTAATCCATGGTTAGGGTTAACCCGCCTAAACCTGCTGTGTTTTTGTCCTACCCAGAGTCAGATTCCTGATCAGAGCCACGGTAAATCACCTCGGTAGGCTACTTTGCTCCCTCTCGTCAAACTTTCATAGCTGTGTTCACATCACTGGGTGGCAGCTGAGCCCATTTAAATTGCTAACTTAGCTGACTAGCTCATGGCAGTTAGCAGCAGGTATGACCCTCTATTTTTTGGGAGTAGGAATTTGAATCTCAATACTTAGACATTGTAGAGACAACCCCTGAGTTTGTTACATGGCCCCAAAACTTGGTATTAGTCATAATCTCAAAACTGGCAAAAGCATCCCCAAAATGAAAAACCGAAAATTTCTTGTTGTGCCTCAAATCCCGAAATCTGATGTAACCCCCCGAAAATGTTCTAATGTCTTAATTCATTAAAGCACCCCAAAATCCAAGGTTTGGTATTACACCTGCCACATTTTGTCACGAAACCCAAAAACAAAAACCCCAAATTTTCTAGAATTTTTGCTCCTAAATTTCTATTTTTTTTATCACACTCTCAGCATTTCTCCTCAAATATAGCTGGCGACATTGTGGCACTATTAAAATTCAAGGAGTATGCCTTTGAATACATTAAATTATGATAACAAAATGTATCCAGCGCATTTTCCCCTGGTGGTTAAGCCCCCCCTGCAGCTGCCTAGATGGATCCTGTCCTGATTTACCCCTGGTGAGACATTACTGAAATCTTCTATTTTACCTTAACTCACCTGATGAGCTGACTTCCAGGTCAAGTCAGAATTATGAGACTAAGCGTGTCTTTAAAATAGTCATTCATTATGTATCGCTCGCAGGACAAAAAACTGCAAACCTCCTCTCCATTTCTCATACTGACACTTCCTGACAGTGTAGTTTGTCAGGACGTCTTTCTCACAAGGTCATTGGCTTATATGAGTAGAGCTACTGTACATCTGCATTAAAATGACTTGGGATTCTTTTGGGAGGGATGCCAAAATCCTTTCCACAGTTTACTGGTTGCAGTTTACCCAAACAACTGCCATTGTGCATATTCAATTAATAAAGAACATGTCTGTTGCTATTTCAGGGAGCCCCCAAACCACTTCATTCATCTATTAATTAAGCTGTTTGTATTCTGTGTTGTCAGTTTCATTTTCACTAAAGCATTTTTCTTGAAACAGTGACTCTCAAAGTGGGCTCCAGGAGGGGTCCTTAAATGGGTACCAGGGGTCAAAAATAAAAATTGGGAGAAGGTTAAGGTCACTAATATTTTTACAAGTTAGGCTACTCCAAAATATTTAGTCCTGATTTTATACTTTTACCACCTTTTCTTCACAGTAATTCCAGTTCTTCCCATGTTCCTTTTAGTAATCCCTGTGCAAATGTATGCACACACTTACTTACTTACACACACACACACACACACACACACACACACACACACACACACACAAAGGGATCACATACCGACAAATTCATTGACCACGTCTTTCACCAGGTGTCCAACAATCGCATAAGCCACCGCCACCACCACCAGCGCAGCCATGACCAGGTAGAGAACCGCTTTGGGCAGCGGGATGGGGTCTCGTGCAGGTGTCCGGTAGTCCGTGTACAGCAGGTCACTCTCCGAGTAAGAGTACTGAAAGATGTGCTCCATGCCCGAGGTATGGTTGGAGTTGAGAGGCGGTTTACTTGCGCTCATGGCGCTGTCCGGCTGCAGAGCTGTCACCATGGTGGTCGTCACATCCTCCGCTTTGTCCATGTTGACCAAGCCTGTAGTTTTATTCATCAGAGGCAATATCTGAGACAGAAAATAGCTCCAGTCCTTTATGGCACTCGTGTTGCATAAAAACATTGTTTCTATACCATGCAATCACCACAAGTAGGGTTGAATTTGTCACCAAAGCGCGAACAATCCGCTGAAGACGCACAGAATGACCAGATTCTCCCAACTTGTCGTCCTTGAAAGTAACAGTTTTTTTATAATCCAACAGGTTCCCTCTGATGCATAAGTGTCCGTCTGACAGAAGCTCATCAGTGCCTCTGAAAACTTATCCAGCTTTCATTAACGAAACGCCCAACGCGTCATTCATTGACGGGCTGCGCGGCTTTTACGCACAAATAAGAATGAATTTTGTGCGTCCAATCTTTGGTTTATTCCAAAAGAGAAATAAAAACAACACAGCGGTAAAGTACAACAGTGTCATCCAGCGAAAGAAAGGTGTCAGAAAATAGGTCAGCCTTCTCCCCCCGACCTTAAAAGCGTGTAAATGTTGGATGAAGGAGACAAGAATCTGTCACCGTAGACCCGGCGTCCCCGCGGCTCTCACATGCAGGAGTCACGACGCATCCTCTGCTGCTCTCAGAGGTGTCCGGAGCTGAAATGTGCGGCAGGGAGACCAGGTACACTGGGGCCACTTGATCGCCCTTCCTGTCCACTTCACGTGCGGCGATGTTCTTCGGACTATGCGGCCTGAGGTGAGTTCATGTCTTTACCACAAGCTGGTGTTTCAGACCTCACAGCGTTGTTTCTCTGCTCAGAAATGAACAAATCCAATGAATGGTGAGGTGATTTAAAATGAGCCCCAGCGGAGTAAGAGGAGAGAGATGGAGCTCTGTGACCGGACAGGCTGTTGTCTGTCAGTGCCTATAGCTAAGTTTAAATCGGATAAAGCCTCAGGAACTTACACAAAGGTAAAACTAGACCTAGTAAAAATTTTAATTAGCACAAAGAAAAGTGAAATGCTGTAAAAAACAAAAACACAAAAAATAAACTAAAGTTACCCTCCAAGTGAACCCAAATCATTAATAATAATAAATATAATAAAACACACAAAAAAGAAATTTAAGTAATTTAGCTTGTGGGAGGGAGGGTCTTGGTAAGAATACAGCTCAAAAATAGATCTGATTGGCGGGACAAAATTAGTAGCAGTGGAGAGATGTGCGTAAATCTCTCAGTGTGTGACTGATAATGTACAATATATTGATTTAAACAGTTATTTTTCAAATTCAGCTGCATGAAAGAAAATCTGTCACGCACTAAATTAGAAATTTAACCTGTTTCCTAAGGTGGGACCCCGGTAGAGATGCAACCGGAAACACTTAATTTTCTGTCTGTCATCTTTGTTTGGGTCAAGTTGAGATGATCTTTGTGAAATGACTTGAAACTCAATTAACTGTGGCTACACTGGAGGTAATGTTTTTTTCTATGTAGGACAGAGGAGTTGTTGAGATGTATGTCCATGTCTAAAAAAAAAAAAAATATTGTATTCAAAATTTGGTTGTCACAAAAAACCTGATAGTCTTCCATTTATTTCCTGAAGCAGGCAAAAAATTGGTGTGTAGACAGTGTGGACAGTGAACCAGTAGAAAACTATCTGAACACATGTGTGTTTTGATCTGAGTGCTATCAGTTATCTCTGATATTCCCTCTACCTCTGGGGATCTGAAGACTGCGTGTTTCTCCCTTCCTTCCCTTTTTCCTGGGAAGATGAACTAGACTCAATTAAGATCACATCAGCCGTTCAAAGATCGGCTCAGAGGAAATGTATTAGACTCACTGACCCTTAAATCAATCATGGCATCCAGTGAGTCACTGCAGACGCAACTGTGGCCTTCAGAGGTTCAGCTGTCAGAACAGAAGGAGATTTTCAACTTTGTCCATCAACAGTCTCAAAATGGACGTCATCTTCTTTGTTCACTGGTGCAATATGTGATAAAGGTGCAATGTAGACTCAAACAAGATGAGCACGGACACAAACTGGAAAACAATGGTCAACTCTAAATTCACATGCACCCTCAATGAATGTATCTGTCACAATGTGTATTTGGTGATCACTGTGCCTTAAATTCCTGCTGGGATTGACTGAGACATGTCAGTCTACTACATGTTAAAGCCTGACTGATCATAACTTGTGCTTTTTTCAAGACTTAAGGTAATCAGGTAGGCAGAGACAATCCAACCATGCTGTCCAAAATGCCACAGAGCATTACATAAGCCAGATTTCCATTCAAATGTATCCCACATTTTAACCAAATTTGGAGAAAATTGGCAAAACAAAAATATGAGATAAGCAGTAGGTCGCACCAATTCTCCTGTTGGGTGCAATTAAACCATTGCAGAAGAAGAGGGCGCAATAAGATGATGTAATGTAATTGAAAGAGTGCAAGTCAAACCTCAAACGGCAAAACAAATGTTGAAAACACGATGGAAATATGACATTAGAATCAGAATGAATGAATGCATGAATTTTTTTTTTATACATACGAGGAATTTGCTTTAAAGATAAGGTGCTACGCGTAGACAAACATACAGTTGACATAAATAAATGTAGAAATATATAAATATGTAATAAACAGACGCAAGTTATAAGAGAATAATCAATGGGGAATAATACAACTATGAGCAGAGAAAGACAGCGTGGCAGATATTTACACGCGCATTACTCCGGGTTTGTGTTGTGCAGACGTATTGCAGCAGGAGAGGATATTGTAATTATGTTTGAGGAGCGTTTCAGTCACACAGATCTGCTTTTTTTCATCAGTTTGGTATGATGAATGGCTCTAAACACTGGGTTACCCATGATCTTTAGCAGAGTTCTAGCATATTTGCTGCTGTAATCAGGACCCAAGCACGGCACTAAAGCTTTTCAAATTATTTAAATATAACTAAACAAATTCTACGAAGCTCAACCAATATAATTAGAAGACCTCTGATAGGATGTTTGTTACTGTGGTGTTCAGTAGTTGACTTTTGGGCATTATGTGCACAAAAACCTCAGTGGGATAGGTGCTAGATACAAATATCAATGACATATTCCATAGAAAGTTACCCACTTGTTGGAATCAAGCTGTTATTTAGGTTATGTAAAAACATTGTGTTGGCCAGTCACATGTTTTTGTCTGAGGAAGACCAGTGAGTGTGTCTTTGTGTCCATATATTTCACATATTCATGTTTCATGTCTCAGGTCAGAGCAGCATTTGACACATTGTTCTGTCAACAACATGGTGAGCAGAATCAGCTGCCGTCCATGAAACTCTTCATATCAGAGCATTTCCTTCCAAGGTATTTGCTGCTGAAGATATTTTAGTCTAACAATCCACTGGGAATGGGAGAACGGTTAATGCAAAAATTTAAGTCCCCTGAAAGCTTGTTAATTTGTCCCCGGGGCTTTGTGTATGTCTGGCTGCTGTGCGCTCAGGAAAGATTAAAAAAAAAAACTCTCTGCAGATATATTTATAGAAGAGAGATGAGCCAATGTCTAACCTATTATTACGTGAGTAAAGTTAGTCAATAGATCATATAAGATATTATTAGTTATGTACAAAGGTGCATGCAGTATATTTAAGGAATAAACCAAGACAAAGTTGTAGATGATTATCCCATTAATGCCATCATTTACTTAAAGCAGAGCTGTAATGAAGATGCTGACTCTGACAAAAAGTGCCAGATGGAATCAAAAGGATGAAACATTTGTGCACACTAATTACCAGCTAACTGTGAAAGTTTATCTTTCCTCACATTTGTTCACAAAACCACATGTCTAAAATATTTTGTTAGTGCATGCAAAGACACACTGTGGAAAAAACAACTTTATGAGGTTACTTCTTCATAAAAGATTTAGCAAAGTTGATTTCCTGAATATTTTGAAACTTGTGTTGAGTACATTTAAGCAACTACAAGGATTTTTAAACCGGTTATGAAATAACTCTATATGACCTACATATGCAAACGAGTCAATCAGCGAGAAGATTGGCTATTTCTACAAAGTTATTCATGTCACCGGGTCAGATTGCCAAGAAAAACAGACAAACTGGAAGAACCTATGTTTTAATTTCCCGGGCAAAGTTTCGCTAACTTCCTGTTAGCCAGTTAAAAGGAAGCAGGAGATGTTTCTTTAGAGAATTTCACTTTTGTTGTTACATTTTGTGGGAGAGCCGGCCCTAGACCTTCAGGGGCCCTAATAAAAATTTAGTTGGAGGCCCCTCTGACTGTTGTGCATTCTCACCATATACGGCACAGAAACAACATCTCTTTTTTGGTTGCTTACACATGATGAGGGTGCTGGTAGTAACTAGGGATATCACAGGATATCACAGTTAGTTTGGATAAGAGAGAGAGGCGGTCATAAGGGAAGGCCTAAATGTATTGGCCGCTGTTCGCACTGGTTGTCGTATTTTTTGTCAACTCCTTAAACAAAAACATTGTTAGCTAGCTAGCTAGTAGCGCTTCCGGTCAACCCGAGGCGTCACATACACACGCGGCCTGGATGCGTCTCATACACGTATCTGGGGGCAGAGACAGGAGCATCTACAGCTTGTTTCAGACAGAGGCTGAAATGAAGCCAAGACATAGCATCACTAGGAAATGTTGATAATTCCAGATTTCAGAAGTAACCAAATCTGTTAGTTGTAGGCTTACATGTGACCTAGGTGTTTGAGACAACTTTCACTTTGTTTCACCATCGTCTATTATAGTTATTAATCCTATGTAGCCACAAATACATATATTTCCTCAACGCTACGCATTCTGCAAACAGCTATTGTTAAAAAAATAAATTGTGTCTTTCTTTTACTCGCTGCAAAAAACAAATGCACATGCTAGCCAGATCAAAATCTGATCAGATCTGAGACCAGATGGTGGAAACCAGTTTTGTTCACAGCGGCTGCCAGAATCAACCCAAAATTAAAGTTCTTGTAGTTGTTTTATTGTTTTTAAGTTTGAGGTCTGCCTTGTCTGTGTTGGCACATTGCTATGTTTTAGCCGTTACCATCATCAATTGTTGATCATTGAAACCATGAGCAGGAATGCCTACCCCGTCATTCGTGTACTCCTTCATGTGTACACACACAAAAGCCCACTCAGAAAATCATCATCTATATCGCTAATTGTGACTAAATTTTCTCTGTCCATTTACATACAACAACATAAGCAGGTGTGTACATTTCCTCTATTCTTCTTCTTCCGAATTGTTTCTCCAGCTGGGGTAACAGCTGTCTCAGAGCGCGACACTGGAACAGCCTTATTGAAATCAGTGAATAAATGTGAAAATAGCTACATCAAGCACACAAATCAATTTAAGGGAATTATTCTTAGTTTGAGAGAACAATATTCAAAAAATCTCTGTATGATAAAAAGAGGCACCAGGGAGACTGAAACAGAAAAAAAAGAGAAATGGGGGGTATAGAAAGAGAAATTGGAACAGAGCATCCGCTCTATTCCCATGTTAATCAGCAGGGATTGTGACACACGCCTGTGATCAAGTCCTGCTGAATAACAAAGAATCTCTGTCTGTGAAGCTCTGGCTTATCTGGCTGCCTGATGAAAATTACCCCTCATACTGGACTCATATACTTTAATCAGATATGACCCAAGCCAGACAAATGCTCAATTCCACCTCCTCGCTCATCCTTTTTCTGTATCCTCCGTCCCCTCCCTCCATCCTGCAGGCTGAATTAAGCTCTCTTGTGTCACTCGTCGCCCTTCACCCTCACAGCCAGCGCGGATGATAAGTCATTTTCTTTCCCTAAAACCATCAAGGTCACACTAGCCCTCTCTCATGTCAGTGGATTCACTTTCTGTACACACTCTCCATGATAGTTATCCTCAACCCTTTGCCCTTTTCTGTGACATTTTTAATGAAATTTACATATATCTCAGTGGATCTGCTCTAATACAGTTTTAATTTACTATTTCAGCACGTGGCACTGGTTTAATCAAAAACAGGTTTTTCATTTAACTTACATCTGAACATTTCACAAAACCACAGTTATTCATTGTAGCTTTTATCTAAAGCGACTTACAATTGCTAAATATGTCAGAGGTCGCACGCCGCTCGAGCAACTAGGGGTTAAGTGTCTTGCTCAGGGACACATTGGAGAATTGAACCCGGGTCTCTACTACAACAAAGGCATCCGTCTTATCCACTGCACCATCACTACTGTGAGTAAAAGCAACATTATGGAGTTTTTTTATCTTAAAATAACAGCTTCAAAATCATTTTCATGATACAGTGACTTGGAATAGAGTTAATGGTGTCCCTGTCATTACCTCTGGTCTAGATCACTTGGACTATCTAGAACAGCGTAATGCTTTAAGTCACACACCAACAAAAGTTTTCAGCAAGCAAGCTATAAGAAGCAAAACGTCACCATGTCACTTGACTTTAAAACCTCGTGGGAGCACAGTTGCTTTCCTCCAGCGGCACAACGTTGGAACCACCTTTTGCCTTTTTCTTTGCAAATGCCGCAAGATCAGTCATTGATCTCAGCTCACAGTAAGCTCACGCAGGTAGAACGTGTCCGACGTGACGGCGCCGTTTTAATCCCTGCCCCTGCAGTCGTCTGCAGCTCACATTAGACTATGAAGTTGACAAAAGTCAGTCGCAGTCATCTCAAACGCACCTATTAGATGACTTGCTTGATGTTGATATTGCCTGTGTTACCAAAGTTGTCGACTCGAACAAAAATTTTTTAGGAGGTTTAAACGCCCGCTATAAATCTCAAATTGATGATATCAAATTTACCAGATTACACACAACATAACTGGACTCAGCAGCCTGTATGGACATATGGTTAACTACTGGCAGAGGTAAAAAGACACAAGAGGACGTTGACGGAGCTAAAAGAAAAAGACACTCCCGGATGATAGCTTTGAGAAATAAAAGGCTGCAACTAGATGCAGAGCTGGCTTTCTTTCTGTTGGAGTAGTAAGATGTATGGGTGTGTTAGCAAAGTTGGCAACTTTGATCATAAGCAATGCAATCATAACAAATGCACACATACAACTTTCCTTATTTACAACAGCAGTGAATTACATTGACACAGTAGGGGAGCCAAATGCAGAAAAAAACCAACATACATATTGTTGCTGTAAAGATACAATATAAATGTTGCTGCTTGTTGCTGTTTAGAAACACAAAGACAATTATTCTACATACAGAGACGGTTGCAAACACAAACAGCAGAATGAGCATGGGAAATGAATCTGTCGGTGGAGGAGCAGCTTCAGTAGACAACAAATAACACAGACACTTAACAGTATATATAAGAATATTATCTAAATACAGTTGTTTAACCTCACCAGGCTTTGAACCATTGAAACTTGAGTTTTTAATTTTAAAAACCAGCCTTATAGCTTCCTAAGTCATCTTGAGGATATCTGTGTAACCAGTGTCAGGAACAGGTCAACCTTCATCTACTCCCGCAATCATCCCTGGATATTCTGCAGGTAAATAGGACACTGGAATATATTTATTTTCCACCAATGAAATGAAATTCCCTTGATATATATTTTGAGGCTCTCCATCAAATACATGGCATCCTCTTCAAATTGTAGGTCAAAGGGAAATTTGTCTCCTTACTCATGTTTACATTGAAGCCTGCTCTGTAATTTGACCAGTGAAATGTACAAGCACACATAAATAACAGGGAAATAAAGCAGAACACCCCGGATGACATTTTTATGAATTTTTATCTGTTGGGTTTCACGTAGGTTTTGTTGTTTGTAGATCAGCATCACAGTTCATGTCCCCACTGGCTGCCTGTCTGCACGTCTACTGGTACAAACAAAACAAAGAAACTACTCTGTACTTTTCCCAAGTCTACTTAATTATCCTCATCTTTAAACTTAATAGCACCTTAAGCTATATATGAGGATGTCCCAGAACAACTACAGATCAAGTCAAACCTGGATGGTGTTTATAATCCCCACAGAGCAGATGCCATTTGACCAACAAATATAAAAAAAACTAATGTATTTACCACAAATTCTATTCTTATGTACCAATTTTTCATAGAAATGCTTCAAATACTGCTGAAGGGATTGCAAAAAAAATAAATAAATCACTTTGTTTGGTTAATTGGAATGCTAAAGAGCTGAAAAGACAAGTGTCAAGTGGGGGGCCCAAACACTGTACAAACAGAGAAAGGTCAACATCTGCAAGAGAATGGGGATGGGGGGGTGGGGACAACAGGAAATAGCAGAGGGAAACACCAATTGCAGAAAGCAACAAAACCTGCAAGAGAACAGGGAGGTGGGCTTGGGGCACAAACAAAAAAACAACAACAAAGAGACAACCAGCCGAACAGCAGCAATGAACAGCTGACATGGGAAGAAAACTGAGCGAGAAATGGAAACAAGAAACAGTCAAGCAAAATAAATTAACACAGCACAGCCATGAGAGCTGGAATAATAACAATTAATTTAAACAAGCAAGTGAAAGAGAAGCATCAAGAATAATTCTATTCACCGCACCGACTCCAGCGACAGGCAGGCAACACAGGAATGATTTTAAACACATCTAAAATCATTCCAACCATTTAAGATCAATCTTTCCTGAACCTTAACCAGATGTCATGAGTTGTCTAAACATAACCATAAAAACAGTAACTTCAATGAGCAGACACTGTAGGAAGAAAAAATTTAATGTATTGTCAGTGAACTTTCTGCAGAAACATATTAAAAATGCAAACTAAAAATTTTTCCTTATTAGAGTGAAATTATACCTCTGCAGAGCTACGCATAAATGTCTCTGCGGACCGACACAGAAAGGTAAAACCAGAGGCTTAAATCTTTTTTTCTAAAATTCAACATTTCTAAACAACACATCATACAACTCCAAAAACAAAGAGGACAAAAACAACCACAAACATAAAAATTATAAGTAAGTATAAGTATAAAACAAATAGCCACTCCAATGTCTATCAACAACCCCTGTGCATGTTTGCCTTTGTGCGGCCCTAAACCATCAATCCTGTCCTAGAAATTCTGTTTACATATTACTAAATTGTTTTCACTATGACATTGTGAAAGCAAACATAATTGTTTGGCTGGATTATGTCTAGAGGCAATGTTTTTTGAGTGGATGAGTCACTACATTTAACTATCCTCAACAACAAAAGCACTTTGGATAAACTTAGGGAAAGATTGAAATTACAGATCAATATTAATAAACACGTTTAGTCTCAAGTCATTGAGGACTTTTTCCTGTAATAAACCACACCATGTTTAATAATGCTAAAGCCACACAGAGCGGATATTATATTGCAAGATCTGATATTTTGGCGGAAATTCAAATTAAATATGTTATCAATGAAAATATAACTGATGAGTTCAGTGCGTGTCCATAATGGAAGCACCTATTTGTGTCTTTGTGACAGCACATGTCAGGTCTGAACAGCTACAGATGACACAAAATCTGGAT
The DNA here is from genome assembly GCF_014851395.1 of Micropterus salmoides. NCBI lineage: Eukaryota > Metazoa > Chordata > Actinopteri > Centrarchiformes > Centrarchidae > Micropterus > Micropterus salmoides. Next base: position 2,061,670 of record NW_024040374.1, on the reverse strand, counting down.
TTAAATCCCATGATCATTATCCTCTCATATGAAGGGCAGCAATTATTTCCAATGCATTAATGACATCGCAGAGATTCCCTTTTCAATAGGAGATTAATTTCAAAAATGGAAATCACTGTTTGTATTATGATCATAATATTTCAAATGGAAAAAGAAAAGTGAGCATGAATTTAGGAAGTGAATGAACACTCTGTTTAGTGGATTGTTTTTATCTGTCAGACGCAGGTCACACTGCCTTTTGTTGTCCTTCAGCTTGAAGTCTGAAAGCAGCATTTTCAGTTGAGGTATTTCAGTGTTTGTCAGTGCACAATCTTGGAACCCTGTCCTGCTTTTACTTGGGCCAGGTGGTCTTTTTATGTGGAGAACCAGCTGACATTTGGCAAAGACTAACTCCCTGTTCACTTTTGAACTTTTGTATCGCTGTGAACACCTTCGACCTCATGCCAGCTGCAGCGGCTGCACACTGTGGGATCAGATGAAAAGTACAGAATGGCCATAACTGAGCCTTTCATATTTTGCATGCTTAAATGTTCTGAGCCTGAACATGGTTGAAAAAATATAAAATGTGAGAATGTATCCGTTTATTTCAAATTTGAAACTAGTACACTAGTACATACATACTGATTATTATTGATTATGCATTTTTCTCTTATACATGAAGTTGCTTCACTTCACACCTCCGCCCCCCCCCAAAAAATAGTTTAAATGTTGAATCGCACTTCGCAGTTTATTTGCAAAATTGGTGGTTCTGGTAACCTGTTACAACTGCCATGGCTAGTCAGTCACTAAAGCTTTGCCTCAATTCAGGTACTTCCGTTAGTACACATTACGTTTATTTGTTTAGTTGACGCTTTTATCAAAACCAACTTACAATTGCCATATTCTGTATGTCAGCGGTTGCACTCCTCTGGATCAACTAGGGGTTAAGTGTTTTGCTCAGGGACACATTGGTGGATGGGTCACAGTGGAGAATTGATTCTGGGTCTCTCACACCAAAGGCATGTGTCTTATCCACTGCACCATCACCACCACCCACCAATACGTACACTAACATGCGGTACACTGTGTAGACTTGCATAGTGCGTGAATCTCGACAAGGTAGTGTTGTCTCAAATTGAACACGGCCGTTGTGCACTTACCAGAAATGGTGATCACAACATTTGACTACTTCTTCTTTTTGATGGTGAATTGTTACCCAGCAGATCATTGTTGCAAAAATTTGACCACAATTGTAACCTGTTTGTTTGCTCACGTGACGTTTGAATTTTTTTTATTAAAACTTGAATAAAAATAAACATACTTTTACTTTCAAAATCGCAACCTGACCCGTCATGATCACAAGTTTGAAAATAGGTAGGTGGTCCCTCCTCTTATGCTATGTAACCAAAATGACGTTGAGGGTGAGAAGTGTCCAGCGATCCAGACTCAACGTTTTGACCATTATGACCATCTGCGTACAGTGCATTGCATTTTTCCATACTTGTCAGTGTGAACACACTTATGCATTCAAAACAGTAAGTGTAAAGGCAAAAATTGAGACACAGTAAAACAGTTATAAAGGTGAAGAGTTACTTTGCTAACAGCAAACAACACTAGCTCAGTCACTACTAGGACTGTAAGTTAACACAGTTAATAGAGAAGCCCCAAAAATCTGAACGCACAAATATTCATATTCATTAAATTCCATAGCAGGGAACCATTATCCATTATTTTTTTACACCACTGGCAATAAATAGTGTAGGAAACATTTTCTCGTGCTATCTTTACCACCAGGAGGAAACAGGTTTTTACCTGAACATTAATGGGGATTCACCCTTATTCCGAAGTATGTTCCCAGAGGGTATGTTCCCAGAGGGTTTCCCAGGACAGCAGAGCTAATTACTCTCAGTGATGAGCAATGAAACGATGCTGTCAGTATATGAGTTAATGTTCGGATGTGTCTGTCCCACAGCTGAACCAGAGGCACGGCACATCTGGCACAGGGAGTCCCCCTCAGCATGCCTAATGATCCAAACTATTTCTGTTAATAACTGATCTGAAGCACCAACAGTTTGCTTTTCCCTCCAGTGGACGAGTGATTATAGTTTCATATAGCTCACAGGAGCAGACATGATGCGCCTCTTTCCAGCTTGACAGTAGGAAGTGAAATAAACACAAGACTCTATGGACCAATAATCAAAAGTTATTTCAGTCAAGACAAAGCCAACAGCATAAGGGGAGCATTCTGTCTATATCCAACCATATCAACACACATTAACATTTAGATTGAACAATTAGAGCAAAACCTATAATACTCACACTGAATAAATCGCATACCACACCTTAATTGTGCATTGCTACTATCGTATATTTAAAGTTAGGAAAGATTGTGGTTATAGCAAATCAAGTTTAATTATGGTATGGATGGGCATGCTGGTTGTAGCATCTTCCCAACAGCTATGATATCGGATTTTCTTGTCAGAAATGTTGCGAGACCTTATGAATATGGACACCCAAAAAAATTGCATCAACAGAAAACTGCTTATGGAGAAAGGAGTGAAAAGAGAACTATGCAAAAAAAGGAAAATAACACTTGACGTACATTCTGTGTCATTTGACAATCGCAGCACACCCCAGATGCACCTTACTGTACGGACACAGCTACGCCGATGACGTCCTGATCTACATTTTCTACCAAACCAAATCAATACAAACCTGGATGCAAACCAACTTCCTCCAACCCAATTACAATAAATCTGACATGATTATCATCGGCCTGAAATTCCTCACAAATAACACCCACAACTTCAGTCTCTCCGTCAACAACTCCACCCTGTCTCCATCCGCAACCTCAGTCATTATCGACAGCAACCTCAGTTTGGAAAAACACATCAGCCAAATCACCAGAACTGCCTTCTTCCACCTCATAAACATTGCTCGTCTCCGCCCATCACTCTCTTTCTCTGCTGCCGAAACTCTGATCCATGCATTCATTGCATCCAGAATCGACTATACTGCAACAGCATCCTATATGCTTTATCTCTTAAAGCCCTAAATATACTTCAATGCAGCCACATCTGTGACTGTGCTGACCTAGGAGCTTTTAAAATCACTTATAGGATTTCATAAGTGACTTGAATGCACACCTCCTTAGATTAGCCTTCTGATAATATTACATTTTATTTGCTGGTTTTATTGTTTCGCTTGATTTTATATGCTTGGTTATTGCTTCATCTGTTTTAAATGGGTATAATGGGCTGGTTCTTAAGTGTCTTTGAGTAACTTGAAAAGTGCTTTAGAAATTAAATTAATTATCATCATCATCATCTCCTTTGGAAGATGAAGAAGAAGTTAAGGTGCAGGAGCTGGTATCGGCTGATGCAGAGAGCAAATGTGAAAATAAAAATTTTAAACAAACTGATTAGTTTTATTTAACCTACAAAAAATTTGGTTAAAATGCCATAACTAAACCCATTACATCTGTAATGTGCTTTAAAAAATAAATAAATAAACTGTAGAGGTCTGCAATAAAAATAGTGATGATTTAAATGCAAGCTGTACAAAATCCTTTCAATGGTTTGGGCTGTAAGTCTTATTGGGAAAAAGAACTTGGTGGCAAAGCCAGGACCAGAAAAAAAAAAACAGCTTATAAGGGAAAGTGATTACGATGGAAATATAACAGGGGTGGTGAAACATTGTCTGACGGCTTGACATGTGGATATTTTTCTCTCAGTGTCAAAGAGGGGGACACACAAGGTAAAGTCAGAGTGAGTGACTGCGACCTTTCTGTTCCTCTCAGCTGATAGTAACGCCACTGTGATCAATACCGCATTAATGCATTCCCCTCGTGCTCTCTCCTTCCAGTGGAGACCAAGGGTACCTGTCTCAGCCCGTTCAGCAAAGTCACTCCGGTTCTTTAGTTGCCACCGTCATGAATCATTAAACAGTGGATCTTTCTCCTGCTGCTGCATCCGAAACATGTTGGGGGGTTTCCCTGACATCAAATTAATGACACGTTAGTGACGTTTTTTTAAAATCAGTGTGATTGTTACGTTCTGCTGCCGGCTGAACGCTGGTGAACAGAGTTTAGGACCCAAATGCAGACACGGAGCAGGTAATGTTGAGTTGTTGAGGTTTATTCAGAAAAAGGTGAAACTTACAGGTGGTTAGGTGTGAGCAGTCCACAAAAAACCAACGAAAGCAACTAAATCCACAAGGGCCCGAGAAACACTGGGAAATCCCAAACAACATCCACAGATACACCCACAATGAACTGGCACCAAGTGACAGACAGACAACCACTTAAATACACAGGTGAGTGAGACACTAATTACACACAGGGGAAACCACTAGGACAATCAAGGACAGGCAGGAAGTAAAACAAGACAAGAGACACTAGGGCAGACTAACTACAAACTAAAACAGGAAGTAAAGCCAATTGAAACACACAAGGAACTATCTCACAAAATGAAACATAACGCATCAAAAGTAACTAGCTGACAAAAACCCTACAGAACATAGAGACAGTAAGACAAGACTAGAAAACACTAATGAACTCATAAGTAAACTTGACTAATAAATAAATGACCAAAGTAACACATACTACAGAGAAAAGCAAACACAACGGCAGGGAATGAAAACAGAAACAAACACAAACCAACCCAAACCAGTGACAGTGATTGTTCTCGGTGTTAAAAGAGACTTTGCAAGTTTCTACTTTGTGTCAACAGGTATGAAATCAAATTTGGACTGAGTATATATTTGCAATGCAATATTTGGAAATGTCAACTGAAGAAACATATATAATAAAAGAGAGAATTCAGAGAGAGTTTAGAATCAGTGTATTATATGAAACCAAACACTTGTGACCAAGAAAAAAGTCTGTCCTTTAAAAAACCTACTTTTGCTCAAAACATCTTTATGGCTTCACGCAATTTTGCTTTAGAAGTGATTTATTTTGTGATGTACCCTCCCCCTCCCAGGGTCCTCCATCTCAAACGTGATAATGGAAACCTCTGGCAAATGGAATTGTTTTGAATAGTCTTTCCAGGCTGTCGTTTCCCTGATGAAACACATTTGTTTCTGCTGCTTTCCCTCCTCAGAAGTCCTCGCGGGGAAAATGGTCTTTTCACAGCTTCCCCCTCGGCGTGTCAGAAAGACAAAATCTGCTCTCTGAAAATTCAATTATCACAAATGGTGAGCTGGAGGAGCCAGGGCTTGCACAGACAGGGCCGCCCTGTTCAGTCAGAGAGGGAGATTCCCCCGATCTCACCACTGTGGTAAATAGTTCAAAGGTATACTCCAACAATTTAGTACTAATGTTGGAGTATTTAAGAAAAAAAGATGAAAAACTCAACGTTTACTGAGCCACAAGCATGGTTGTAGACTCGCAGACTAGTTTCAGCAACCACTATGCTTCCTCTACCAAATGGTGCACATTTCCTTCAGTAAATGCATTAAACATTGGGACGGCAAATCACAACACACTCATATAGTTCATTATGAAAGATATTAACTGACAGCATATTTTGCTATATATATATATTGCACTTATGAAATAAACTGTAAAGTAGACGTGTAGAGACGGGATAATAACTTTGCTTAGATCATCTTGAGGAGCGAGGTTAGCTGAAGGAGGAAGCAGACGATACATTTTCAATTAATCATAAGATAAGGATTTTTTTTTGTTCATAATGTGACTCCAACTCATTCTCCATAATGACGCCATTCATCATTGTCTGCAGGATAAGGACTGTTGTTGTTGTTGTTGTTGTTTGTGTAGCTGTTATATAACCCTGGTGGCAGTTTAATCTTGCAGTAGTTTAGATTTATGTGGATGAACATCTAACCTTCCTGTGGTCGTCATCATCATGGCGTGTCATTCAGACCGGGTTCCCTCGAGGTGAACAGTGAGCTCCTCAGAGCCACGATTCGTCTCCAGCCATTTACTGTCCCGTCTCTGCAAACTGATGCAGGATAACGATGGGAGGGACTGAAACGGCAACTCCCCACAGAACAGGATGTCAGGACGGTAAAAAATTATGTTCAGTAATGTGGATTTACTCACAGCAATCACATCGGTTTAATGTCGTTACAGTGACACTGATGGAAATAGCTGGCAGCCTGCTTGAAAATGTCACTGACCTCACAACCAGGAATATAACGAAAATTGGATCTCTCCCGCTGTGTTGGAGCCTGAGCCATAAATGACAATGATCCACCCAACAACAATTATTATCTTAATTTGATGTATTCGGTGTTGGGTCTGGGCAGTGTCTGTCTTATCAGTGTGGTAATGCAGAGCGATGTGCCAAAATGAGGTGTTAATCATCTCTGTTAGATGAGTTAAATGATGCCACAAGATGATGTTTAGTAAGTTGTAAACGCTGAAAATGGCGGTGGCGGCTAATAATTTTTTTTTAAGCCAAGTATTTCAAGACCCTTTACGAACTCCAGTTCTGTTTTTTCCTGCGTTTTCTCTTTTACCTCTGCAGATTTCTTGATCAGCACAAATATTTCACTGAAGTTTAAACATTTTCAAATTCTGCTTTATTCCTCCTGAGTTGACCCATGTCGACTTGAACCCTTCCTTTGACATTATATGACCTAAAAAATAAGTACATCACGTTCAGATTGAATCTACCCTGAGAAAAAGAAGGGCTAAGTCTTCTGAAATTTCTACCAGCTATCTGTTTTCCATATCTCCTTTTGTTTTAGAGGGGAGTCAGCTGTGAGTAAGACGGAGGATAATGAGAGTGATGGACTCGGCCGTCATGGTTTGGCAGGCCCGGGGAGCCCTATCTCACTCTGACAAGGCATTAAATATCCGCTTGTCCAAAGGTTGTGGTTTCAATATTTCTCCTCTCCAATCCTACAGGGGGCAAAGTGAAGCCGCCACAACAAACACCGCCATAGATTCCAATCTAAACTCTAATGAGCTGAGGAACTCTCACCGTCACTGCATGTTTGTCCAGTATGGAAGTGTAAGAAGTAAAAATTTTAAAACAAATTTTTAAAATGTTCATTTTAACCTGCAACCTAAAAAATAACTTGTCATATTTGCTTGTGCATGAGACAGATGAAACGTGAAAACAAAATTAGGTTCCTCTGGCTCCTCCTAGTGCTCAAGAATCCTCTTTAAAAAAGATGACGCAGACACTCACATTTGGCTTCCTGATCGGGTCTTATAAGTCATGCAAAGCAAGACTGATGCAGACACTCACATCTTATAAGTCATGCAAAGCAAAAACACAAATCTACTGACAGTGTTTTTGTTTGAGTATTTTATTAAAATATTTTGCACAGTGCAAATAACACTTATAGACTTGTACTGTGCTTATCACCGAATTTACTTTGCTACGTCTCCCAGTCTGTTTCCACTACTATCAGTAACAGTTCCACCTCGTCGTTGGTCCACGCAGAAAATCTCTGGTGTGGTTACTCGTCTGTAGTATTACTTTCTCCTTTCACCAAATCTTCTGCAACTGAGGAGTAGACAATCTGCTTCCTGTTTACACCGGCACGCGCATGCATAGTGTACATAAATGGTCACTTTTTGGTGGTCACTCACATTTTGAGTCATTTTAACATAGACGGACATCAATTTTGATACTTAGCTAAAACACTGGTGTGGTTTTGCAAACACAATGGCTAAAAAAACAACACCAGCAATGAAAGAACCGTGGCTTTGCCAACAACAGCGTAAAGTACAAAACGTGTGTGAACACGTCCCGAGCTTTGGGCTCATTGTGTCCACTGTGATGCCACCTCGTATCAACCAGTGGCATAATAACTTTAGATTGGGGGCAGTAGTGTACTAGCCTCACATCTCTTAGATGTTGTTGCAGCTGACTCTGAAGCCCGAGGTGCTCTGCCCTAGGCCACAAAGACGAGACAAGACGAGTTGAAGGGAAAGCGGCCGTGGCCTTGGTGATACTCCCACTGTGGAGAGTGAGCTCTATGCGGGATCAGGTTTCGCAAGGAAACCAGCGTATGTTCAATTGTAGCCAACTGCAGCTTTAATCACCATTGTGTGAACTCGTTTGGCAAGGACGTTCACTTATATGTAAAAGTCCCGCACTCCAGCTTTAAGTAAAGACAGTCTGGGACATGCTCTGTCTCAGATTTGTTGATTTTGTTTCTTTTTAAAGCCGCTGAGTGTAGAATTCTGATTCTTTAAAAAAAAATCCCAATGAAAAGTGGTGCAGCAACCTATGACTTTACAGTACTCTGCAAAAGTTTAAAGTAGGGTAAGTAAACAGAAGTGAGTAATCTAAATCAAATCAATATTTGGTGTCACCACTTTTGCCTTGAAATAATTCTTCTAGGTACACTTGCACAAAAAAATGGGGGCCACACCATCACTTCCAGGACTCCTGGTTCTTCTTTACACTGAAGATAGTTCGCTGTATGTTTGGGGTCATTGTCATTCTTGTACCGCTCTCCAGCCCTTCGGCAAACTATCTCATCCCCAGTTCCTGTATTTCTGTGCATCGTTGATCCACATGGCCTGATTTCTGTGTCGGAGGTATAGTTTTTGGCCATTTCTGACCAGATATCTCCGGTGTACCAGGTCCCGCTGTTCTGCCAGTTCTGAGCTGCTGGACGTCTTCCGATTGTGAAGGGAAGTAAGCATAATGATCATGGAAGGCCATTTTCTTTTATTTATCTGTGTTTAGAGAAATGTGAGTGTGGATAGCAGTGGGGAAGCACCAGATAAAAAAGTGCTCCTGATGGCTATCAGTTCTTCCAAGGTGAGCAGTCTTTAGATAATGACAGTGTTGAAGGAGAAATGCAGGCTCTGCACCTCTCGCCTGGCTCTCAGCCAGCAGCTCACAGCTCTGGAGTGCAGTAAAAGAGAGTTATAATGTTAAGGAAGACCTCCACTCATGTGCTTCATTGACTCTCACCTCCAACACAGTCATAAAAGTCACTTCCACTGTGGTAAATCACCAAGTGCAGAGGTGCAGAAGTGAACAAAACGTTGTAAATAAATGCCTCTTTTACATGATTACACAGCCAGAGAACATCAGTGTGTCAACTTCAGGAAATTGGTTTGGAAACCGTCATTAAACAAGATGTCAAAGCACAAACAAGCATCTACACACAAGTCACCACGTAAGAAATTACCTATAAACCAACGTCAGTAAACCTGCAGCTAAACATGAGCAGAAATCCCCAACAAGTGTTTTAATTCCCATGAGAATAAAATCTGAATTCAGAGAAGAGGTTAATGAGCGATAGTGCTGGCAGAACATACATATCTTGTACGACAGATAACTTGCTCGAACAATATGAGCCTTGTTCCTACAAGATAATAACGTCTTGCCACAAAACACGATCTTGTTTCACAAAATTAAAAAATACCATCTTTTGGGACTTTAGTGGTCTCATAAAAAAGGGCTAAAATGGAAGCAAACCCAGAGACTCTTCTAACTTAATTAAAAAGTAAGGGCAGTGACTCAGACGGGATGTAAAGAGCAAAGGAATAAATGTCATGAGTTCATTCACTTATTCTACAGCAGCAATCTAAAGGAGGAAGTTTTATAAAGAAGATGATCAGGTAAAGATCAACAAATGACTTAAAATCTTAATTTAGAAATACAAGAAATCAGTATCTTAATCGTTAGCTCATCATTGCAAAAATCTCACTTGAATCCATTGATATTTTAATATTCAGTGTTTGTGTTATGGGGACACAGGCTTGTTTACACTGTTACTTTTGAGGACGTTCATCCAAGGATTAATAGCTGATATGGTTGAATCTTAATTGGGGTTACTCGATTTTAGGGTTAGACTTACTCAACTGAAGCTAGGATCAGGTTTGGGCACGTGCAAGTAGTGATTATTGTTAGACATATCCTCATTCAAATAATACATAAATTAAGAGCTGAGTTTATATGCCCTTTCATGTCTTTATTTATATAATGCACGGATGTTCATAGCATTTCATTTTCACCAGTTTATGGTAAGGGTTTGGTAGCAGCATTTATAAGATCAATTTTCTCACATGTATAGTAACACCAGCTTGAGTGCACATGTGGATTTCTTTGGTTTCCATCATGTTGCGGGGAAACAGTCACAAAAAAGGCGTTACAGTCCCACATTGACATGGCGATCGGACGCACACACACACAGTTCTGTTTCTACTAAATTGTGCGTCCGCAGCGGCCATACATTTTGGGCTGCAGGCAGAGGTAGAAATTACATAATAAAGACCCTCGCAGCCACATGGATATAGAAACTATAAATTGTGCTTTATGAAAGAAAAACCCAGTAAGATTTGTGGTTAGGCGCAGAATAGATGACGGGAGATCCTCTAGATAATTCATCAATCAACAGCGTCCTCACAAGTACAGTAATACTAATGTGTGTGTGTGTGTGTTGACAATAATGAGAAGTATAGGGTCTTTACTCTACACATGAATCACCCCCCATTTTGATAATGTAAGTCCACCCTGAGTGTTATTAATCCATTTTTAAACTCACTGGTCCAATTAATAAATACATGACATCAGATCAATGAAGTGATGAGCAGACTGACACTAGCTGCACTGATTACTGACAACAGACAAGAATATATGTGGGATAGATGAGGACACAGCATCTGGCCCTTTCACGCCTCATTGAGTTGATGGAATACTAATAAAAGCCATATGACAACGGCATACTAAGTGTGCAATTAATATTCTAAAATATTCCTGCGCTGCATGTGGCAGAGACCTGTTCAAGGCTCCCCTCGCCGGCAAAGTGAAGGCGCTGTCTCTCCAGTAAAGCGGAGGTGTCCTTATTAACCTTTTCCCCCCGAGTTGGGGCTCTAACAAACAGGCAGGCTCTGCCGGATGCTCAGAGTACTCATGGCCGCCGTTTGTTGTCCTGTCGCCTGACAGCAGATAAATAATCTCCTCTGCAGCCTTTTCTCCTCTGAGCTGAATGGCCAGAAGGAGCTAATTGATTGATTTGGAGATTAATCAAAATCCAAAATGGTGAATTGTTGTTGCACAACTAAACAAAAATTATTATTTTTTACAACCTGGGTGTGAAGTTGAAGATATGTTCTTTTACTTCAAGGTCAAACAATGTGTTATCCACCACAGTGAAGAAGCCAAGTTTTATTCACTTTTGCCACTGACAGGCTCAGAGTGTCTGACTCCATTGTGGAAATAATCCCTACAGTAATAGACCATTTTTTAAACAGAAAGATCCTTTTTGTTTAACCAGAAACAGTTGCTATACCGCTCTGTTCAAAGCCACCAGAAAGGGTTAAAAACACCAAAGTCTGACTGTTTCTGGTTAAACAAAAATAATCTAACTCTTTAAAATAAGTCTATCTATCTAAGAGTAGGGATTATTTACATGAGAAATAATTTAAGCCTGTCACTGGCAGAAACAAGCACTTTAGTGGACATACTTTGGATGGGACGCAAGGATTACGTTGCAGCCCTGTTTCACTGCAGTGCACTCACTCACTACTGGGCCAATTTATATTTAATTAGTCACATATACCCAAAAACATGGGGCCCAGGTTGGAAAATACAGAAGTTACATTTTAACCTGACATTAACAATAAAAGTGCACAAAATATGAAGGGCTATTAACATCTAATTTCTTTCTGTTGGTTACTTTTTGGGTAGTTATAGTCAAGGTGAAGCATGTGTAAGTAAATCCCAAAGCAATATTCTGGAGAAAATCTGATGCTTTACTGGACAATAAACTTGGGAAAAAGTCTTTTTTGTGAAAAAAAACAGTATCCTAACAGAGGAGTGTGGCAAAATGTATCTCTGGATCACCTTTTTGAATTTCACTGTATTCTGGTTTTCCTGTCATCATTCCTCTTTAACAACTCTTCTTTGCAACAGAGGATGACTTTGTTGTGCAGTTGTATAGAAATAGTCTCTGTGGACACACACACACACACACACACACACACACACTCTCAGAGCTCCTACATTTATTATATGTGTCTGTCTCCTCGCTGTCCTCCGGCAGACAGATAAGAGGCAGCCGAAGAAGCCCAGAAAGGCCCTCTGCTGTAGACGAGTGTCAGCTCCAGAAATTCAGACCAGATTTACGTCAATCTGCTGTGAAAAGCAGCCCTCCTCTGGGCTCACCCCACTAACATGTTGTGTTAGTTTAATATTTCATTGTGCAAGCTGCGCTGCATTCATCTGAGGAAGGTGACTTTATTAATGCAGAGAGATTAGTCTGCAGGTTGATCCTGCATGCTATTACAGCACTATGATGCCTGGTAACCACATTTTTACTTTATATTAACATGGGAACAGAACAGTTTTAATAATTTAATTTACGGTTTATTTATTTAGAAAAGCGCTGTACAAGTTTAATTTATTATTAATATGAAGCAACAGCGGGCTAACTTAGAATAAAGACTGGAAACTGGCTTGGCTCTGTTAAAAGGTTAAAAAAAAACACCAACCAGCACCTCTAAAGCTCACTAATTAAAACATTAGGCCTACATCTCAGTACAAAGAAAAGAAAAAAACAGGTTAAAAATAAGCGTAAAAACAACAAGCTAACCAGCTGCTCGCTATAGCTTCATATTTACCATACAGACATGAGAGTGGTATCAATCTAAACATCTAACTCTGCAAGAAAGTAACTATTTACCAAAACCATTCCTACCCCTGTGTACATTAAAATAGGGTGACCATATTTTGGTTTGCAAAAAAAGAGGACAGTGGAGGGGTGGGGAGACACAGAAAACAGTGACATTGTAGAGCAACTTTATACGCATAGGTTAAAAAAAAGCAGCTGATCTTCCATCTGATCTTCATCTCAGCAAAAAGTGCTGGTACACTAAAGAGAAAAATGTAATAGTGCTGGTACTGGTCAGAGCACTGCAAAAACACACACATCCTGGACATTTTGGGGGATTTAGAGATCCTGGCCGGACGCATTTCTTAGGTCCCAAAAAGAGGACATGTCCGGGAAAACGAGGACGTATGGTCACCCTACATTAAAGAATGTATTTCAATGTATTTTTGTCTGCTATTAATTGGATTTTGCAAGTATTTATCATTTTGAAAAAATGTTTTTATTGCTAATAAATTACTGTTCTGTAGCCAGCAGAGCACTACAGGGTCTCTCAGCAGGTCAACAAGACTACTACTCCTTTATACAATAAGATTTAATTAGCTGCTTTCATCTTCTGTTTGTGGAGGGCTCCTAGAATGTCCACCCGGTTACCAGGCCTTTGAAAACACTATAAAAGAGATAAAGATTGCGCAAAGATAAAAGATAATAATTAAAGCAAACCTTTGAACATCCATTAGCTATAGCTGCTTGTCTGAAAGTGGGGTGGGGCACTGGCAAGAAGCGGGGTACACCCTGGACAGGTCGCCAGTCAATCTCAGGGCTGACGCATTGAGACTATTCACACCTACAGGTAATTTAGGCCCCATCAGCACTACTCTGTTTTAGTTTACAAACAGAAAATTAAAACAAATACGTTTTAGCTGCGTATCAGAGTTGATTTCACATTAAAAGGACTGAAAACGCACATCTATTGGCCGTTCAGGTACACTGGGCATGCACCAATAACGAGCTGGGACTGTTACTGAATGTTAACACGGGACTGTGGCGGCGGGAAACAGGCTGGGAGTCGTTGCAATGTAAACGGCGACATGCACAGTACAAGTGTAGGCAGATAGGCCTGCGCTATTTGCACATTACTGAATATTTTAATAAAAATACCAACTCAAAAACTCTGTCAGCAGCATTGTGTTTCTTCTTCTTCTTTGCATGACTTATAAGACCCAAGCAGAGAGGCAAGCGTGAGCGTCTGCATCATTGTTTCCAAAGTCCTCGTCTTCTTCTAAACACCCTCAGGAGTTTTAAAACGCAAGACGGGGTCGGCAGTGTTTCCAAACTTTTAGGTCTCCGTTTTCGCAATTTTAGTCTGGAAGGGAGATGCAAACGTAGCAAAAGGTGTCCAAAAGGAGTCGCCAGTTATCCAAAACCTGCATGTCTATGATAAGGTGACCACATTTCTGAAATGAAAACCGGGGACATTTTTAATTTGGTGTCATTAAAAAATGAAATGTTATATATGAAATTCAAAAGGGGGAGGGGGGTGGGGGGGGGTTTTATAATCTGCCAAATATAACTCTTCTGAATGAAATCAAGTCATTTTGAGGCAGAAACTACCTTTCAGTCAATAAGTAGAAGATGTAGTCACTTTCTGGCAAGTGAAATGCTGCATGTTATGGGTTGTATTGGCCATTTAAAGGTATTTCAACAGGTAAAAAGGACTGGATTGTTGGTATACTGTTTTTATTTTATATATATCTCTGCAGTAAGTTAATTATAGGCTACTGTCTGTTTACCAAATATAAACAAGGATATTAGACATATCCCTACCACACACATAATCCATCTGCAACAACAGGCTTCTATTATTGCTTATAATCACGTAAATGTCATGCCTGATCACGCAATCAACTGCAAAAACTTATTTGGCCACCATTGTGATTATTCCGTTAAAAGAAACGTTTAAGACATAACTTTGCTATTACCACGGGTATAAAGTGATGTTTATTTGCACGCTGCAGCTGTAGTCGTAAAGAGACTTGCGTCACATGCTGTGCGTGCTCACATGGACGGAAATCCCTTTTTGGCACCACACCCGTAGGCTCTAGTTTCCAGTCTTTCTAAAATCTGATTTCAGGTCTGTTAACACCTTATCCAGTCTATGATTAACACACAATTAAAAACAGGCACTTTTCCGGGGACAGGTGACCAAAACCGGGGACTGTCTCTGGAAAACGAGAACGTCTGGTCACCCTATTCTATGGACTGAGGGAGGAGAGGCAGCTCATCATAGCAATCTTAAAAATATGTGTGAATATGAACATAGGGAACCTTTTACAGACTGTGTACATTTTCATGAATGATTCACTGCTCGCAGAGTTAGCTTGCCACAGTTGCAATTTCTAACCCTTTCAACATTATTCAAACAGAGCTGTTTGTCTCTATTTAGTTAAAATATTTATAATTTGTGATATATTTAGATGGCTTAATCACATATTTGAAGCCCCTACATGTAGAATTTCAACATTTCTGACTTTGTCAACTCCTAGTGGTAGAATCAAAAACACTGACACAGACCAGTGGCTCCTTTTATTTGCCCCAGTAAGCCCTTTTTTATGTTTATGTCCCCTGAAATGTCAGACCTTGACTTTACTGACTTGTATAAGTACAAAGTGTGTCACTAGAGAGACGTTTTTACATTCTTCTACTGAAGGGGGAGATTTCTGTACACTTCCCTAATATCTGAGTTTCAAACGTACCCCGGGCAAGCTAGATTTGGCACATAACAAATTCAAAAGCCAATCACAGTCCAGCAAATGCCACTGGCAAAGAAACATGAAACCTCGAGTACGGACTGGTATGTCAATACAGAGAGTGAGAGTTTGCACCAGGGTAGTGAAAGTTTTGACAGCAAACAGTGTAAGGAACTTCTTTACGTAATGACAATGTGTACACACTGTAATATCACAGCAGGTATTACTGTATGTTTCACAACCTCTAATGTTGCGTCAGCCTCTGCAAGTTACAAGCTGTCAACAAACAACATAAACAAATCAAAAGATGCTGACTACACTTACCATTCTGATATCTCTGCTAATCGCTGATTTTGGTAAACAGACTCCTCATCTGAGTCCGCAAACATGAAGTTTTCTCTAACGCTAGCCATCTTGATGCCACCGCTCTATCACTGGTCAACAAAGCGCAAGCAGTGGTGGTAGGCAGGGCGTTTATGGATAATTTCTCACTGAGGGAGAAGGTGAAGCTGTGCATTTCAAAAAATAGTTTTTTTACTTTTTATGTGGGAAGCCCATGTCATGGGGCTAGCCCATGCTTTCATTTAAGCCACTGGTAGTATTGGTATTAGCATACTAAAATAACCTTAGCATTAGCATCAGCATAGGCCTGTTATCCATTAAATGGATCTAAGCATTACTGTTAGCATTAGCATTACCATTATCATGTGGGCTAGCACCAATGGACACATAGCTTGTCTTTTCATGTAATTTAATTTCACTTCATTTAAGTACTCGTTGAAAGAGTAGAAATCATTATTAGCTAAATACAACACAAGTAACTTCCATGTGGCCCAGCACCTAATATATGTGATAACATATATAGTGTATGGAAGTAGCTAAAGAGTGAGCTGTATTGTTTCCTTCTTATCTTTATTGAGATTCACATGCACTGTAGCAATCACAGCCAATCAAGGCTCAACATAACTGCCCGACCTGCAGCCTCACACACACACTCAGTATCACTTTCACTCAGTATGTCAAGAATATGATTCATTTTACTGACATTTTAGATTTGTTTCCAGTTAGATAATAGTGACTGTTGTTGTAAATCCGGTTGCTGCTATAGAAACGACATTTAGTTAATAAAAAATATTAAATTCTTTTTCAAATAATATATGCAATTATGTAGTAATAAATAGGACTGATCAGTGCATCGTTAAATAACTAAACCAATAAGAAGTACCAATATGTGTCAAAGTGTGTCAAACCCATCCCAACTCGTGAAAAAATGTTCGGCTGTTCTCCGTGTCCTGGATTTGAAATCCAGCCCAATTGAATTTGTAATTGAACAGCCCTGACATACACAGTTAAGTTCAAGTCATTTATTTTAGGTTTTCATGCTTCATTCACCTGCTCTCATTTTCAATCAGGGATCTGGGTCGAAGTGACAGAGTCTGGAGTAATTTATAGGGGGGAAGACCTGGAATGGTCTAAGTGTGAGCCAGTACAGAGGGGTGTACTGGAGTACCTAAAGTTTCTGTTTTGAGAAGCTTGTTCAGCATGTAACATTTAATTTCCAGTTTTAAAGTTGTTAAAAGTTGTTAAATTGTGTACTGATGTGGCCAGAAAAGTTTGAGAATGTTGAGTTAGCATAATGGTGTTTGACTGATTTTCAATTAACTTTGGTTTTTCGTCTTGTAGGAGGGGCTTCCGGTATAAGCGAAGGAGGCAGAGGCTCCACTGGCAGAATAGCTTTTGCCTGTAAGGGTCCATGTGCTAGGGGCCTAATAGTC
Organism: Micropterus salmoides; assembly: GCF_014851395.1. Taxonomy (NCBI): domain Eukaryota; kingdom Metazoa; phylum Chordata; class Actinopteri; order Centrarchiformes; family Centrarchidae; genus Micropterus; species Micropterus salmoides. The sequence goes on along the minus strand of NW_024040374.1, from coordinate 2,044,614 downwards.
AGGGCCTAATATAGTTTTCTGTGGTGTTTCATTTCAGTTTGTGATGATAATTTGAATAGTTTGCGCTTATTTTTGCAATAATTCACCCTTGCACTACTGCACTTTCCACGTGACTGGTGAGGAAATAAATTGAAGCACCAGGTGAAAAACTCCTGAGACCATGTTTCCTCCTTCAACCCGGGGGCTAAACATTACAACCCATATTAAACTAAATAGGAATCACACGTGGAGGGGAACTTAAATGAAATCAGTTACACCTGTGATTGACAAGTCAAAACATCAGGAAATGAGAAACGTGTATTTGATATTAAAACCTCTGATCATGAATTTCAGTGAGGAGTGAAAGTACAGTAACATTTATGGCTTAACTTTAGTCTTTTAACGATCAGATTCAGTACTTTTATCCCTTAAAGTTACTGAATGAATTCTGTTTCCACCCGTAAACACATGTTCACCTTAAAAAGGTGTAAATAATATGATTCTGCTTCCATGAGAATGTAAGGAAAAATTGCAAAAGTAACCTCAGACTGCACAGGGTTAAAGATATCCTGTGTGGAGGTGTATTTAGGTGTTTATGTCTGGTTTGCCGGCTGCTCTGTTGCCATGGATGATATTATCTACTAAGCTGTCTCGCCCTGTCAGCGCCTGCTGCATCATAGTGTGCAGCCTTTTGAAGCAAAAAGCAGGTCACTTTGAAAGCTACAGGCCCTCCCTGTCCACTGCAGAGGGGTCAGGAAAAAGCAATTTGCATTTTAACACGGGGAACAGTGCGCGTGGAGTGTAGCTGCTGCTGCTCGAGCTCCCCGAAGTGCGAGCGGAGCCCTCCTATCACGTTTGACACTTTCTTAATAGAGAGGCATAGCCACTCTGCAGCCTGCCAACAAAAAATTAGATTTATAATCCGGTACTGATACATGCCTTTGATTTATTACATTTCATTGTTTTTTTTCTGTTTATTTGCCTGAACATGGGGTCACTTCATTTAACTCACAATCTAGCTCCCGATATTAATAAATGTTAAATTTGACCAAAACATATCATTTTATGAATATTTGAAGGATACATTTCCACCTCAGGCTCAGTTCCTGCTCTATCAGATGATTTCTGTCCAGATCAGTGAAAGGTACACAAACTCTGAATAATGATGTTGATCCCAGCCTGCCATCAATGTTTTGATTCATAAAACCTTTGATAGTAATGAAACTTTGTGTCAGTTTCATACATGCATTGTGGCCATGATCAGAGGCCTTTTTGTTCTTTTGTTCAAGATCTGAAGGAAATTCTTTTAAACTCTACAATTGAGCCAAGACAGCATAATACTGTGGTTTGACATAACTTCAGACTAAACCAAATACATAAAAAAGGTCTGTCCTACGGCATTTATTAGTTTCTGACTCTGGCAAAGTGGGAAAAACAGTCAAATTGCCCCAAACTACTGTATATCTGAACTATCTCTCTTACCAAATCAGACACATTTTGGCTATTCAGTGTGATCTTCTTTTGATAATTACACTGAACAAAATTAAAACGCAACACTTTTGCCCCCATTCATCATGAGCAGAACTCCTGATCTAAGACTTTCTCTACGTACACAAAAGGCCCATTTCTCTCAAATATTGTTCACAAATCTGTCAAAATCTGTGTTAGTGAGCACTTCTCCTTTGCCGAGATAATCCATCCACCTCACGCTGTGGCATGGGGATTGCACAGGTGTGCCTTAGGCTGGCCACAATAAAAGGCCACTCCAATGTGCTGTTCCATCAGACAGCACAATGCCACAGATGTCCCAAGTTTTGAGGGCTCACCTCCCACTTTGAAAACCTCTGGACTTGAGTCAAATATCTTGACAAATATTAGATGGATTGCTGTTGACTTTGGTAAAGACATAACATAATGTCCTCCACAAGAATAAATCTTATGACTTTGGTAATACCCTCACCTTGTATCTAGCGCCTCCAGCAGGTCAACACAACCAGTTGTCCAACACTCTGAAGCTCTGAAGCTAAAGACCAAAGTAGCCTCTGCTTGCCATTATGGGCCAACCAAACAAAACTGCTCTGATGTGCATGTCATGATTTCAGGCTTGAAAGATGTATTCAGATACCTACATACAAAGAACAGTACAAGACCAGGACCTGGACTGACTTATAGGGAATGAAAGATTAGGTAACCCTTCGCAAGGTCACAAACCAAAACACGTAGGTCTGCAGTAAAGCTGTTCAGTATACTAGAAGTGTTGCTGGAATTTTGACCTTCTCCGTGCACCTTGGAGGCAGGTGAAGTTGTGCCAGAAATCCCTACACTGCTTCTACAGGGAATGAAAAATAATCAGGAAAAGGAATCAAGCAAACCTGTTTGTCAAATCAGAAATATGATGACACCTATCTCGCTGTCAGGTTTAACAATCAGTGCAGCACGAGAGTCCTGTTTCTCTTGTGTCTCATAACTCAGGCAGTTTGGGCAAAGTTGAACTTACATTTTGCATCTGGGCTTGTTTTTTGCTCGACAGAAAAAGTTTTAGAACCACTGATCTAACATGACGTCAATGCTCAAGTTAACTTTTGAACTATTTCATACTAAACATAACACACAGTTATTATGCTTTAAAAAAAATTTGAACAGGGCAATGTCCATTTTTTTTCCTGTTGTGTTACAGAAGTGTTTTCACGACTTGTTGACTCATTGCATGGTAAACAAATCATACTTAATTATCCATGTTCAAAATTACTTCTCAAGTTCCATTTGAAGGCAGCAGCAACAAGCGAATGTCGGCATGTTAGCAAGCTAATAAGTTAAAATACTCAACGTCAGCGAGTTAACATTAAATACTTAACATGTATGTTAACATGCTAAGGTGTTTGCATTTAGTTCTAAGGTCAACTGAGCCTGACAAAGTTCAGGTTCTACTGATGAATGTCGCACCAAGTCTGATGATTTACAGCAGGGTTTCTTAACCTTTCGGACAGTCCGACCACTTTTTAAGGTTGAAAATATTTCGCGAATGGAGAGACGGGTCCTCAGTTGTGCTGACGGAAGTTTACAGTTGCTTGGATTGTCCGGAGACTGTAACAGTCTGTCCCCGACTCATCCTAAAACAAGCCTTAAACCGACCATCATTAAGACAAAGCCCCTGGACCAACCGGTGCTACCAGCAGTGTCTCCTCTTTCTGAGGGTCTCATGTGCCCTCACAGATCTCCCTTTCCCTGTGTCCTGCGTGTTTGTATGCTACACCTCTCACACTCAAACAGTGCCAGACCAGGCGCTCTCCGTTTGGCAGATGTTTTTAGCAACAAAACACACAGACCTATGAGTTGTGATCAAGTCTCTGCTAATATGATGTTGTTACTTAGCAGCAAACCAAACATTACAGATCGCTGGCGCTATAATCTTTGATTAGACTGACAGGACCGGTGGTTGCCTTTGCTCTTTTCCAAATTCAACCAAAAAAAGGCATTGCTATGCGCCTCGCGTTTTCAAACATGCAAAGTGCTTTCTGTCTGATCGGGGCCTTATTCTTCTTTGGCATTAGCGGTTGGCATTACCGCCACCTACTGGATTAAACAGTGCAAAATATTTACCACCAAAAGTGATTCCATTCACAACTATAGTCCATGTAGTTATTTTTAAGGGTTTTTTTTCTTTTAAGAACCACTGATTTAGAGCTCAGTAAATGTCCAGAATTAAACCTGGTGCTGCCCTCAGGCAATGATCCCGCACTAGTGGTAATAATCTATCTAATCTATCAGCAAAGTCGTCTATTAATTTTTTTCCAATAGTCCATTTTTTTTCCAAATTAGAAAGGCAAAGTAAAAAGAAATTAAAAGTCTGCAAACATGGCTACAGACTTTCACAATTTCTTTTCTTTTGGCATCCCAAACATGTGACCATTAGACTGCTGAAGGACATTATAACGTGACATATTTCCTGTACAGGTATGTCGAGCAGAAGGCGTTTATAAAAATGTTAAATGGCACTGCCATCTGAGCCAGAGGAGGGACTGGTGATGGATGGCTCGGAGCTCAGCAGGAGTGTTGGAGATCCTGGATGTGACGCTTTGATCAATGTGTCTCTCCACACAGCCAGTCAGGAGATGTAGTGCCTGCCATGTACAGACCCCATTGTTTAATCCAACATATCATTTGCACGCAGGCGAAGGTTAACGAGACAGAGATAACCCATTAAACGATCAATTTATCATTTGGAATTTTATCTCCAATTTTGTCCTTCTGTCTCCTCAACTCACATTCACTTCTTCGCAGACAAACATGGAGGTGCAGCAACTTACAAGCACATCTACAAACACAAACACTCCAAAACTTCTGATAAAACCCTTCAGGAGCTGTTCTGTTTTTTTTATTCCTTGTACTTTGCTCCTTGTGTAATTTGTCTGCTTTATCTCAGCTGAGGGATTGAGCTGGCTTTTGAGTGCATGTTTAGATAGCCGGGACATCCATTATCAGTCAGAGGCAAACCCGATTTAGAACCTCAGTAAAAGAATTACTCATGAGGAGATGAGAGCGCCGTGATTCTGTCACTTTCTCTTCCACCCTCGGCCCACATCGCTGCTCTTTAATTGGGCTGCTAATAAATTAAGGACTGTGTGCAAAAGGATCGTCTCAGCCAAGTGCATAAATGAGGCTGACAGTCGGAGCTGTGAGACACAGAGAGGTGACACAACGAATTTTACCATCCTGCTCATCAGAACTTACCAAACTCATCCCACTTGCACAGAAATTGCTGTTTTCTAAATGGCTGCAGCAGTTTACCATTAACTAGTTTCACTGGAGACACTTGCGGGTTTTTACTTCAAGTAGCCCTGGTTAATGATCTTAATATCACCACTGGGTCTAAATACTGATGCTAATGTTTTCTGTGCACAAACTTTCAAGTAGAAAAATTAAGTGTGAAAAGTTTAACCTTGGTATTTCTGTAGTCCACAATTTAGGTTAGTAGCCTCGCCAGACTAAACTTGTTGGCTCAGCAAACTTTAGATGCTACTCGCCACCTTTCCTAATGTTAAACCAGCACAGGGGCTGCGTTGGTGTGCGTGTTTTTTGAGGTACCAGTGAGACTATGAAATACAATCCAGGTAGACCAGTTTCAAACAGATGAATGCATTTAAACCTGCAGTAACTGATTTTTTTTTGTCCACTTGGGGGCAGCAGAAACAAGTTGTGAATACTTTTTAATGTTGTTGTTAGCCAACAGTTGATCATTTACACATTCGGCAGTTATGGAGCAATATTTTCATTAATTTAGAGTCACATTTATGGACACTTCAACCATGTTAAGTACTTTTAGCTCTGTTTTTGGTATCTATCTGGGTTGGCAATGGAGCAGTGGATAAGACACATGCCTATAGTGAGAGACCGAGGTTCGATTCCACACATGTCCTCTAACATATGTAGCAATTGTAAGTTGCTTTGGGTAAATGCATGATGTAATCAACTGTGTCTGCTGTTTGAGATACTGTAAAGTGGGTTTGGCTGCTACACTACGCTACACTCTGAAAAATAAAACATTGGGTCAACAAAAAAAAAAAATGTTAACGTTTCCCACTAGATTTTTTAAGTTAAGACTGCTGGCAGAATTACATTAATTCAAAGCAATAAAAACACATTTCTAAGTAACATGAACTTAATAATTAAGTTGATCCTCGCAAGAGTTATGTTGTGTGTTAGCGAGTTATCTTTAGTATCTCTTCTCATCTGAATCATAGCCAGCTAACTGGCTAACGTAGCGACTTGTAATTTATAAACATAGCTAGCCTACATGATAACCGGAGCGGTTTCAGCTGAGGCCCTGTGGTCACTAGTCTGGCCTTGAACATGCAAGAGAGGGAAACTGTGTATTTTTTGATTAACTGAAACTGATGTTAAACTCTGACAAGTCATGATAGTATATTGAATCAATAGGCATAATCCAAGCTCAATAAAATAACAATTTAGTCTAACAGTATCTAAGCACTTGATTTTTTATTTAACAACAATATATATATTTAAGTAATGACTAAAGGTCCCCTGAATTAGTTTTTAGAGTGTATGAGATCGGTGAGAGTTAAAGGAGACCTTCCAGTCCTATATTGCTGTTCTGTGACTCCTTTTATGGCAGCTTTGCATGATTCAAAGTTCAAAAAAATCTTTTTCTATCTTATACTGGCCCTTCATGTCAGCCTCTGTCTGAGGCCCCATCTACACGAACACGGGTATTTTCAAAACTGTGACTTTTTCTACGCGGTTTGACCGTTCATACACACGGAAACGCAGTATCAGGTCACTGAAACCGAACATTTTTGAAAACTTCTACCAGGGTGAAGATTTTAAGAAACTCCACCAAACTTAAACTTAAAAATACCAGTGTATGTGTGGACTTGGCTTGAAACAAGCTGTAGATGCTCCTGTCTCTTTGAGGCCCCCCCCACTCAAAGCCCACTGTCTTCTGATTGGCCAAGACCTGAAGCATGTCACCAGGCTGTTGTTGTTGCTGGGCGGAACGGACAAATGACCAAATATGGAATACCATATCCGTCTGACTCCGTATGTCGTACAATGGAGCCGTTGGTAGAAAAAGCAGTTCAAAGCAGAGGGTGCATCTCTTATTTGTCGTATTCGTCTGAAAATAATAATAGATATTTTAATAAGTAAATTAAGCAAAATTTACAATTGTAGGTGTCAGATCAGTATGTATGCAGTGTATGTGTGGGTGTAGAACAGAAAGAACCAAACAAAACAGAATCAGTCGGCAGGCCAGGAGAAGAGGGAGTCAAATCATCAAGCAGGCTCCTTTATAGCCACCTGAGCACCCCCTGCTCAGGTGTGTTGCATTTCACACCAGGTATCAACTCCACCCACCAATTACCTGGAATAAAGGGACAAAACACAGCAAGGTACAAAGAACAAGAGAGGCTGGTCATTCCTGTGTTTAGCCCAAATAGACGACAATAAAACATAGTAAACACGTAGCCTAAGGAGTCGGACAAGTTACTAAACTGTACTAAAGTCACTAATGAAGCAAGCAAAGGAAAATAAAGGTGCACATCCAGCCGATCTCACTAACTGCATCTGATGGAAGCAGCCAGCGGCAAATGACTACAATCAGCTGTTGAAAGTAAATGAAAGCGCTGCTGCGCTAAAAAAAATCGTTGGATTGATATGATGGAACGCAGTGATCGATCGGTGATGACTTGCATAAATAAACTGTATGCAGTAGAGCGTCGACTTTGATATGAGTTACATAATTTCAATTTCCCTGAAACATTTGGGCTAATAAAATCCCAAGACACCATGATCATATTCTGGGTCAATAACGAATTCACATTCAGAATCAGCAAATCTAAATTCTGATAATATAAGCATTGTGCCGGTAGAAAAGATCCTGTAGGTCCCTGCAGGACTTACAGTAACCTATGTATTCCAGTACAAGTGATTGTTAAACAGGCTACAGAGAGAATCATGCTACTCTGCACTGATCACTGTGAGCACAGTGCACGTGTGTCTCTACAGCTGTTAGAGCTGCCGCTGTCATAAGAAATGGACGTCGCTTCACGTGACGCTTTGGAGGAAAGGACATCTCGTGTCTCTAGAACCATAGGTTTCCTTGCGTCTCTCCACGCATCCCCGGTGGGCGGGACTAAGACGCCAGCGAGGGAAACGTGGATGGAATTAAGAAACTTGAGAAGGACCCAGAGTGTTCAGAACAGGAGGTAATCTGAGGTTTTGGCTCACAGGGATTTCTTTTAAATACTTTAACCTCATTATTTGAAGCTTTGGCCATGTTTAACGGGAAGATTCAACATTGTAACATTACAGATAAGACGTAAAACATGGAAATGCATAGTAGCTCTCCTTTAACCAAAGTTAAAGTAAAAGTTGTAGGCCGGCAGCTAAACAATGAGGTGAAACTACTTATAAAACTCCATAAAGCCAAGTGGAGCCTTGCCGGTGCAGCTTTTGGCCAGACGACCATGTGCTGTTTTCCCGGAGCCCCGTGCTGTGTCAACGACCTCCCTCGATTAAAAAGAATGAACTGGCTCCATTTATACAAGCAGGTCTTAAGTCGGTCTGAACACGGCCTAGAGGCGAGGAAAGATGCTGCCTTCCATTGACCTCGGAAGTCAGAGCGGGGAATGACATTACACCCGAGTTGACCACGTTCCGGTACTACAATAGATTTAAATTGGAAAACCAAGTTTGACGCCTCTAGCCATTGTTAGCACTACCGTTTAATAACAACACATTACGTGGTATTTTGCACATGCAAATACAGGTATCTGTGTACGACTGATGTAATGACACACAAATAAGACAGAAGTGCGATAAACAGTATAGTACTGCAGTTTTCACTCTGTTGATACTCAGAGAACCCATCTTGATTTTGAGGTCAGGGTTGACGAGGTTCTCCCGACTTTCTGAGTCCTAAATCCAACTTAAGGGGGCGTTCCAGATGTGAAATGTCCCTCATATCATACCATACAAATTTTAAATCCACTTACACAACAAAGTAGCAGATGAATTTAGTTTCGATGTTGTACAGTGTGTCAGGTGTTTTGAAATACCACTGTACTGTTTTATATTTACAGCAAAGTGCATTTTAAATATTAATGAAATAAAGAACTGGCCTGTAAAAAAAACAAAAACAGTTCATTGTAATTCTTTGTGCTCTTACTTCCCCGGGCTGCTGTTAAAATGACTGAACAGCATGTGAGCACAGACACAGTGCACATTATTTCACAGACCCACCAGATGGGCCTTTGAGGATTCTTCTGTCCGTAAACAGGCTCTCGGTTTGGTGTCGACGCCTCTCTCCTCACAGCTGCAAACACCCTACAGCTGCTTTGTTGCTGCTCGTTTAATCATTAAGATCTGGACTTTGTGTTTGACTTTCACACTTCAGCCGCAGCAGGACATTTAAAGAGGTCTGTGACGTGGAGGGACTGACAATGCCATGAAGAATGAGCAGCCATTTCCACAGTTATTAAGAGCGTTTAATAGCTTAATTCCTTCAAATCAAACGAGGGGGAGGCCAGCATACGTGAGCTGTACCTGGCAGCGTGCCAGGCTCAGGCTAAACCCGTACAGTGGTCCACCTCCTGCTTTATTCTATGAAAAGATTAGAGGGCTGCAGAACTTACTGACTCAGATTTCTCCTGCAGGTATAGAGTAATTAATGTAATTAGGCCCTCTATCTCTTCTTAGGCCTCTTATCAAAGAGGTTTCCTTATCGCTTCTGGAAATTTAATTAGAAAAATCTTTCCAATTAATGGTTTTGCAAAATGAAAGTAAACTTCAACCAGTTAATTCTCTTGTCAATTGTTGGCCAGCTGGACAGAGGAGGAAAGGAACAGTATGTACATTACTTAAGTACTGTACAAGTAATTAAGTACTGTATATATATTTGTTTTTTTATTATTATTTCTTTTCTCAGGAGTTGGTGAGGATCAAACATGAAATTTGGACTTACATTCATTACACGGATAAAAATGTGAGTCCAGTTTGTTAGAAATACCAAGAACTGAGGGGACCCTCACAGACATTTATTCGACGGCTAATGTTATGAGTGAGTGTGAAGATTCAGATTTTACAGCTCATGAAATATGTTACATTTTTAGCCATGCTAAGCAGCATGAAATATGGATTGGTCTGTTAGTCTACCACTGACTGAAATAAATCAACAATTACTGGATGGATTAAAAGTTGCTACAGATATCTTTGGTCTGTAGAGACTAATTTCATACAACTTTGGTGATCCTCTGGTATTTCCTATAGCGCATCCAGCAGGTTAGGTTTTAATTTGTCCAATAATTTGGTTTATCCCATCAGCCTCAGCTGGACTTCGTGTTTAGTGCTAATTAGCAAATGTTAGCATGTTAAAATACTAAACTAGGATGGTGAACACGTTAACATTATACCTGCAAAACATGCTAAAATTGTCACTGTGTGCATGTTAGCTTGCTGGCTGTTTCCTTAAAATGAAGGCTATACTATTCAAAGTTTCTGTAAATAAAACCTGGTTTAGCTTAATGTTTGACTTTCAGACATTTATGTAAAAAGCTTTTAACAATTTTAGTCCAGGGACACATTAATGCATTAAAGTGATTATTTAGCACCGAAAGGGACCACTCTTTACAATCAGTACTTTACCTTTGATACTTTGGTAGGCCTACATTATCCTGGTAAAACTTCATAAATAAACACATTTTACATGCAATACATGCAGAACTCCTACCACTATATATATATATATATATCACTGCAGCCTGATACACATTAGACACAAACATGTGCACACAATAGAGATGGAAAGGAAATTAAACAGTAAATGGTCATAAAATGAATGTCATATTTCTTCATCTGGCATTTGGTTGCAGCATTACCTGCTGGTCAATTCTCTCCTCTACCTTTCCACAAGTTTAATAATGCCAGCAGACACAAAATGTAAAATACACACTTATAAATCACAAGAGTGTGTTTGTGCATTGAAGTGACTCCTAGTCGTCTGCCGAGCGCTGTAGGGTGTCGGTCATTGCAGCTTAGGGGTGGAAACAGAGAGGTAACCATGGTGCAGAGAGAACAAACAGCAAGCCTGACACCTCAGGAAACTGCTTTTCAGACGCGCAGTGCAAGAAACAAGATTGACTTAGTCGTGGAAAAGTAAGCGAGAAATGAGTAAAAACTGGAATATGGAAATGGAGTGATTGTACATGTAAGTAAAGGATCATTATACAGGCAGAACGCCTTGAGGAAGTGCTGCGCTTTATTGTAATGCCTTCATGTGGGAAAACAAGGCCACTGCTTTAGTAAAGGTTTGAGCCATGCAGCCCTCAATCAGCTGTGTGACTGATAACTCTCCTGCTCTTTGTCTCTTTCTCCAGGGAATCCCGATCACATCACCTGCATCGTGGCTCAGAAAAACATGTCTAGAGCAAATACAATCCCCAGACTTGTTGTCAAGATCATAGGTAGCAAACAAGTCAAGCAGTTTATTGAGGATCCACAAGGGTGAGTATAAAAACAAATGTGGCTGTTTATTTAGCAGCTGGATAACGATACTCTCACAAGCTCACAGGACTCAGATCAAAGTTACCCAATTAAGACATTTAAGGGGGCCATGTGTAGTTTTCAGTGGCCTCTAGCAGTGAGGTTTCAGATTGCAACCACTACCTTTCCAAGCGTGTGCTCGTGCATGTGCTCAAACTAATGATCGAGCACTTGCTGTTAGTAAAAACAGAGGCCGACGCACCAGAGACGGCGTCACACATGCTAGAAACTCAGGTAAACTCCCACCTCAACGTTACAGTAATATTTTATCAGCTTGACGATGAACTAATCCATGCACTTTAGTATCACAGTTAGACCGTGGTAAGTAACGTTACAGTACTATATGGGTCTTCCTCTGTGTGTTGTTGTTCTGTACTGTCATGCAGGGATGTACCAGACATTTGGGGGGGCAGGGGCTCAAGTACAAAAAAGGACACTTCTCACTAATATTTATTTAATTTTTTTTACAACAACAAAAGATTCAGATACACTCTTTATTATTATCTTATTCTTCTTCTTTTTTATTATTCATTCCTTATTAAAACAGGCAGAGAGAGGGAGGACATCGAAACGACAAAGTCTCATCTCCCGACCTGATATTTTGATTGTTTCTTCAATTAATATATTCCTGTTTGACAGGGAAGTTGTGTGCAAACAGGAATATATTTGATGTCTATGCGTGCCTGTTGTTATGTTGCATTATTGGATATTATGTGGGTCACGTAAATTACAGCCACTGACACCGGTGAAGAAGCTATCTATACCTGAACATCAGTAAAACCACAATTAATCTAAATTGAATGTTACAAAGCGTCCATGAAAATCTAGCTGGCTGCTCCTGCCTTGCATCACTATAGGCTAGTAGAACAAATCGTTCAACATTTGCTTTGTACAGTTACATCATTTCGTGCAGGCTAAAATCAACACTTTGACATAATACCAGTGGTACACAGGATAGTAATATGGGTTGCATTAGCTGCTGAAGTAATGTGGAAAGCCAACTGTAGTATTTTGCACCAGATAACATTAGCATCTGGTCAACGTTAGCCGGCAAGCTAAGCTAATAGATTTCTTTACACATAGGAAGCAGCATACAGGCTGTCAGGGGTAACTGAGAAAGCCGGGGAATAATTCATATTTCTGTGAGGTTGTTACCCATTCACAAATAGGCAAAAAGTGATTCTTTTTATTATAAGACTACATACAGCCCATTTAACTGATGGATACTTATTATTGTCCCTTAAATGTCCATATTATTGTCTTCATTTTTGCTCTCTGAGGCACTTAGGGTCCCTAGGGTTTGTAAGTGTTTTATAAAGGGCTACACATTATATTTCTTCTTCTTCCTCCTATTCTTCTGCTTCTTACTATGATGTGCAGGATTCAAGATACTGTATGAGGAATTGAGAGTAATTTATAGTGCAAAAAGGAAGCTCATAATCTCTACATGATCCAAACGTTGTCAGCCAAGGATGAACTTCAATGCAAACATAAACTACTGCTTTTGTTTTTTTATCTTCCTGCGTTTTCAATCAATCCCTTTGTCTTAACTATGATAGATAACATCCTACTAAGGTTTATGTGGGAGTTTTGTTGTTTATTTTTGTTCATACTGTCATTTTTAAGATTTAACTATGATTATGGGCCCTACAAATGGAGTTAATTTGGCTTGCTTAGTTTGTGTTTTACCTTTACATGCTTCTCCCAAAGAGACGCAGCAGACTCTTCAAAAAAAGAGGCAAAGAGTCCTCCAGTTGAAGCTGTATCTGATGATAAAAGACAAGATGTGATGATGTCCAGGTCTCACAGACGGATCCAGAACAGAGTGGACTCTACACTTTGGGCTTCGATCAACCAGGTGAAAGAAGCCTAAATAAGATCCAAAAACGTAATAAACAATTACAATTAATAATACCTCAAAGGAATACTCAAATCCTGTATTGACTTATATGTAGCAGTAAAAAGTAGTCATGGTCACGTAAAAGTCCAAGTCTACATTTTCTAAACTGTTTATCCTGCTGCTGCTTATTTTCAACTAAAGCTTTCATTATAGTTCTGTAGTTGTATCTTGTGCCTTTAGATATAGGAGAGAGTGAAGAAGAGACGACAGGAAAGAAAAGAACATTCAGCCAACAAAAGCTCAAATGAAAGAAAAAGTACTTCATCATATTTATGGAGTAAATTAAATTTATCTTACCTGTGCTGTTTTTCAGTAATTTCTAGGAGAGTGTAAACACAGCGGACAAAGTGTGCTGGGAATGGAGGCTTTACTTCACTGATATTTGTGTTTCTCCACAGGTCCCTGACAGGATGTGTGTGACAGCGCCCTCTGGTGACCGGTCCAGGTCCTACATTCACCCAAAGACTCACCACAACTCTGAACCCAGAGCAGCTGAAGGACTGCAGAAGACAGAAGAGGTTCTTCTGCAAAATATAACAAAATATACAGATTTTAACATTTTATTACAATAAATTGTAATAAAATGGATGAGCTTATAACACGTTGAGCATAATTAAGTGGACAAAATCTACCAATATATATCCAGATTCGAACCTTTTGAAGGTCGTTCACCAAGGAGAAGTAGAGCTGTTCTCTCAATTTTCTACTGGGAATATCAAAAATTGAGTGTATAATGAAGAAGAAATTATAATTATTTGTCCAAAAAAAGCACACTATTTAGCAGCACTGAAATGATAAAGCAGGGAAAAAAGCCATTGACACCAAGAAGTCGTGTTAAACTAATGCCAGAAACATTACTAGCAGACATATATATATATATAGTTTCCGATTCCAAGCACATCCCATCCCAAACTTTAAGATGCTTTTAAGGAAAAAACAAAGTTTCCTGTTTCCTAATGAATCCAAAGCAAAATGGCAAAAATTACCTTATACTTCTTTGGGTCTTCTGTCCTGTCATCCAGCTCTATGATCTACATCCCAGATTCATAGCGCAGCACTGCTGTTAAACTGGACAGTTACCATCATCACTGAAGATAAACTGACTGTTTTTCCTCCAGAAAGGTGTGTCTGAGGACAGAGATAAGGCCGAGCTCTCCTTGGCTGTCAGGGAGGAGCTGTCTGATTGGCAGCTCTCCTCTCTGAGATCGACAGAGGATGAAGTGACAGCTCTTGATCTCGCCTTCAGTGGGACACTGAATCGATCTGAGATCACTCACCTGTTTCTGAAAAATGAAGTTCCACTGAAATTACCGACGTTTTCTCTGCTTCTCCGAATGTTTTCTGAAAACAATGATCCAGTCCAGGTAAGGTAGCAATAACAGTTACAGGTGTGCAAAACTGTTGACACCATTTCTTTTTGTTTAGTTTCAAGTTTGATAATCGAATTTTAAGACACACTAGGGGTGGACCTCCAAAAGTGGGAAGGCCACTAAATGTGGCGATTCAGCATGTTGATTAAGAGTGAAATATCTAACAACTACTTGGATAGATTGCTGTGAAATGCATATCCAGCGCTACTACAAAAGGCCAAAATTTCTACAACACTGAACACTGCAGTTCATGATGAAACCAGGAATGTGATAAATACTGGACGACAATTTGATGGATCCTGGGAAATTTCATGAGAAGAATGTTGTAAATATCTACAGATGGTTTTTGCAACCTATAAGGCAGGAAAAAAACCTTTTAAAGCTGGTGTAAAGTAACAAACAGGTTGTACAAACCATGTAAAATCAATGATGTGGATGATTTGATCCTAAATGTTAACATTTACATTACGAAAATGTATGTTTGACATTAAAATGTTAAAAACAATGTCAGCTCCACTTACTAGTTTTTCCAGGAGCTTTCAACTGCATCTCAAGGGTCTACATCAGCGGAGGTTTGCATTAATTGATGGATGTAAAATTGCAATAAATGGCAGCATGTTAACAGCCTTGTAGTTAACTTACATGTTAACATCTTGTGCAGTTTTTGGAGTGACTGTAGAGGTGTAGTCTTTTTCTTAAAATAAACCCACCAAAGGTTGTACTTTATTCATTTCCAGAGTAGCTGTTTTCAAAGTTTTAAATCATTTCCTTACCTTGACCCTTGCGAGGGATTTGCAAGAAACTCCCCAAATAACAAAAAACAATATAACCAAGTGATGCCTCACATTTCAGTTTTGACTAGTTGCATATGGCATCGATTTCAGGAATTCCCTTTGTGTTGTTACAGATTCACTACAGAAAGCTCCTACAATTTATAAGAAGTTCTGCATTCCCTGAGGAACTCCACAGTGACGGTGAGGTAAAAAAAAAACTAACATGTCAAACTTTATGCAAATGAACTATAACCCACTTGTTCTCCTTTCCTCTCTGCAGCTTCAGTGTAGCTGAACTACCACAAAGCTTATTCACGACTATCACATCATAGATCTGAACACTGAGAATCGATGAAGCATAATGCAGCAAGAAACCAGCACCAGACTCATCTGGCCACAGTGCAAAAGACTATTCATTATAATGTTGTTGTGATATAAATGATTGTGTAAAAGTGAGAAGATGCTATTCTCTTTTCCCTGTGCTGGCCTGCTCATCATATCAGGAGCGATTTGATGTTTAGGACTCGGGGATCAAACCATCACTCCTCAATTAATGGCCAACCCACTCCACCTGAGCTACAGCCGCCTCTTATGAATCACCATTTGGAGAGAAACCGCAACAGTAGTTGGTGTCAAATGATATTGGACATAAAATACGTGATCAACTATACAGTCAATCTGTTCATCAACCATGTAACCAGTTAAGAGTCTTTATTCACACTTGTCATGTCTGCACATAAATTGAGGATGAAATGTTAACTGCAACACACCTTTGCAACCGTTGAACACACCAGATGTACTGTACAGACCGAAGTAGTCAGGGGGAGCAAATGTGGTAAATAGAAGTGGGAAAGGAGACTGTGGTAGCCTAATTCCAGACCATTACATTTCTGATTTGTTCAGCTAATGAAATAGGTGTGGTGTACTAACTGACAATTTACTAATCAAACCTTTGCAGGCCATAGAATGGGCAACAGGTGCTCCAACCTAAACAACAACATAAGTCGGATTAACCACCCTCAAAATACGACTCAAATGAGCGTATCCTAAAATAGCGCCCCTACCGGTGGCGTTTGTCCATGCCTCCCAAAACGGCCGGGCCTATGTTTTGGAAATCACTAGTGCTATGAAGCTAACGTAACTTCATTTAAAAAAAAAAATCAATCTTGTGTTAGACAGGAACTGAACAGTGGTCTCCTGGGTGAAAAGCAGCTAACTTACTACCCATCACCACTGAAACACAACTTTCTGGCTATTTATAATACGTGACCAACTCTGTCATGTGTTTACGTTGTATAGTCACTAGAGGTCACTGCCACAATAAACGTCAACATAAGTCCTAATTTTGTGTGGTTAAAACAACCTACATGGTCGTTTTTCTGTAGAGGACAGGCTCAGAGTGGTGGACACATCTTCCGACCTAACTTAGCTTGCTAAAAACGGTAAAGTTGCAGAAAGAAACTCTCAAATTGCCACGTCTTCAATACAAAAAAATGCAAAGTTAACAGCTCCTAGTCATCGATATATTATCTGACTCCCAAGATAGCTCGCATTCATCTGAATAAAACTTGGGATTACACTGGGATGACATTATGCAAAGAAGGAAAGGTTTTCCAAATATAACCTTCATGGTTTGAAAGTAAATAACATATTAATGCGCCTCCAACAGACCTTAATTGGAGTTGCAGGCGCAACGCAGAGGTCATATTATGGTTTTTGGCTTTTCCCTTCTCCTTTAATGAGTTGTATATCTTTTTCTGTGCATGTAATCGGTTTGCAAAGTGAAAAAGCCCAAAGTCCAGCCCAAAGGGATTTCCCATCGTGTGATGTAGAGACAGAGCTCAGTTAAAACTTTGTGGATGAAAGATACTTTTTGTTACAGATTAATAACTCACCACTCTGAAACTCTTGATCCAGTCCATGGTGCCAAGCTGGTAAGGGGAACATATACAGCTGAACCAAAGCAGTGTTTCCCAGCTTTTCAGGGCCCACCCTACTCTGCTTCTGATTGGCTAGTAGTCCTTAACTAGGAACTGTGCATGTGCAACTCCCAACAAAGATCTTGTAGAAGTGAGATGCATCACTCCAACAACACACAGGGTTCAACACACAGAAAGAGGAGCTGCAGCAATGCGCAGTATAAAGTATAAAAAATATGTTTTTTTTGAAAATGAAGCCATGTAAACCTGTTCTGGTACAACCCTTAAATAAGATTTTGATCTGAAAATAAGCAGAATATGACCGCACTTTTATAATGGAGGTCTACAGGGGTTTCTTTGTTGCAGTACTTTGAGTAGCCACTACGACAAATTGGCAGTAAGCCGGATTCATGGCAGCCATGCATCTAGCTACCACTACAGCAGCAACAAAAAAAAACTCCCCCGAAAGACACAAGCTAACATGCAGGGTCGGTGTACTTTGCGGCCAACGGATTTTCGTTTGAAACGAAAAAAACTAAAACTTTCTCTTTAGTAAATAGGGAAACGAAAAAAAATGTTTTTCATTTTGACATTAAACAAAACTATAACATTATATACTAATGGGAAAGTTTTTGTTTTTTTTGTTTCAAAACAAAAATCTGTTGGCCGCAAAGTACACGGGCCATGCAGACGATGTCTGGCTATGAAAAAAAATGGCAATTCAATCAGATTTGTGGGCTAGAAGGCATGATTACTGTGAAAAAAATAAATAAAAAACACACTATCCAGGATCATTCATTCAGTCATATGCATCCAAACATGCTGATGAGATTAACACACACAACACAACATCAGTTGTTTTCTTTTTTCTTTATTTTTTTTTGGTAGGTTTTTTTTATATTTAAAATTTTTTCCCTTTTTTCTTGCTATCCCCTGCTTTTGGCACTACATACTTAGGGTGACATGTTAGATTGTTTTTAAAACAAACGTCTATTCAAAGCCTTCATCTTGTGGCAAGCAAAGTATGAATACAGCTAATAAAAATAAAGGTTTACATTTTTTTCCTCCTTACTTTACACATAAAATAAAAACACTTTTTTGGACCCCCTCAAAAATGGGGGTATTAAAATATTTGACATTTGTATCACAAATCAATGTAATGAGACAAAAAAGTAAAACATAAAAACTGTACAAAAATGATAAAATTCATTTTAAAAATTCTTGTGATCAAACGATGCAAAGAGTACATAATGATTGATTTGTTATTTTACTGACCATAAATCTAATTAAAAGAGATGCGAGTTCACTTCTTCTGTTGGATGAAATTCAGATTTACTTGATGTCGGACATGTGGGACAAGTGAGAAGTTCGGATTCGGATGCACCACAGACCCTGATGAAAGAAGAGAGTGTTAAAATCTGTACAAATGGAGACTTGTAATTATTTTACTTAGCCGGGATAAAAAACATTATCCTATCCGACCTTGGGCCACGAAGGGCTTGCCCGGCTGGTAGCCTCCATTGCCCTGCTGGATGAAGTTCTGGGGCATCCTGTAGGGCCAGGATGGAGACAGGGCATACTGAGCCGCTTTATTGTGCTCCCATAACCGAGAGCCTTGGGTCACACCTACAAACTGGGCTGGGTGGCCGGACTCTGTAGAGATCAAAACACAATCATTAACAACATTTAACAGATTCAAAATATAAATGTTCAGCAATATATAGTGTTAACCAAACAGTTCCCACTTCAACAGTGATGGTAAGACTATCTAAACTGATCAGAAACAACCGCACCTCATCCTCATTTAACCCTTAACTCAAATGCATTAAAAGAACCAGTGTGTAGGATTTAGTGGCATCCAGTGTCAAGGCTGCAGGCTGCAACAAACTGAATACCCTTCCCCCATCACCCCTTCCTTCCCAAGCATGTATAAGAACCTCTGCTGGCCCTCAAGTAATATCAAAACACTCAAGGCCCTCTCTAGAGCCAGTGTTACTCTGACTCTTAGGTTCAGGTATTTAAACACTAATGAAGACATATTGGTCATTATGAATACTATATACCATTTCTTCCAATAGATCCCCCTAAATCATACAAACTGGTCCTTTAATGTTGTCACTTTTAAATCAGAACTGTGGGAAATAATATCTGTAATAATCTCTTCAAAATGTATAAATACAACAGGCCGGGCCTTATACATCAGCAGGGGACATTCCTGCTTCTTATCAGTCTTTTGCAATCTTTGTCTTATAAGTGCAAACTAAAGGAACTAATGTAACTACAGCTGACAAAACAATATCTTCTGAAGCTTTTGATAGAATCACACCGTCTTCCTCAGCAGATGTAATTTGCTGTCATGGGATTGCAGACTTTTTCTGGTCCACGTTGGCTTAAAACTTGAAAGTCAAAGTTGACTGAATCTGAAAACAAACATGAATTGTGGATGACTGCGAGAGATGGTGTGTAATAATACCTAAGTGTGTTAGGGGAAAAGAAACATCTCTCTAAACTACTAATCCTTGTTGGAAAAGGGCTATTAACTACTGTTAACGCTATAGACACTATTTTCCTAATTAAATTAAATCGATACCTGTATTTGAAAAGATACAGCAACAAGAAAACACAGCAACAGAAAAACACACAGATGGTGCCACCGAAGTTCACCCAGTGAATACCTGACTTGACTACAGTGCCATTGCCCATAAGTGACCCAGGTTGTGCCACGTGGTTTTGCCAGTGTCCTTCCCGTCCTGGCCCGCCCATGCCCAGCTGTCTCCCTGCCGGCTGGGCAAAGATGATGCTGGGGTCATTCAGGTTCATGGGGCTGGGGTTGCCCCCTGAGCCTGTGGGACTCCCGTTCCCAGATGGCGAACGCAAGGCAAATTTTAGGCCGGGTGGAGAAGGGGCGTTGGCAGAGGATGTGGTGAGGACTGGTCCGTGGATGGGCCAGGAGGTGGAAGGGATGTGGACTGGGTGATGAGGCTGCCCTTGGGAATGGTGTGACTGGTGCTGGTGGGAGGGAAGAAGCCCCAGAGCGGTGAGAGCACCTGGGTGGTACTGGCCTGGATGGGAGGTAGGGAAACTGAAGAGAGACAGGGGGACCTGGGGGTGAGCAGACTGCTTCGGGGGACCAGCAGAACTGGTCTTACTGTGGGAGGGCTGAGGGGAACTGGCGGACTGAGTGGAACTCTGAGGGACAGCTGTAGGCTGCGGGGAGTAGGGCGGAGTCTGCCGACTATCCGACTATTGAGAAGAAGAAAGAAAATATTAGTAATAAACACTTTAATTTATATATTCAAACATACAAATAACTAGATTTTGATTTCCCAATTGTGTTTACAGCTTCAACAAGAGGTTTAAAAAGGGCCAGTTGATCCAAACCAGTTTTGATTTGCCCACATATCAAGATTTCATTGTGAACAATTTTGACAGGGACTATTAATTATCATAAACGTGCGTCTATTGACAGGCTCGTAGTATTTACTTGTAAAGTCTTGACTAAAGAAACCAATAAAACTCTACACACTGTCAATCACTTGTACTCACATTATCACTAACGTTTGAGCTCTGAGATCTTTTTGCCGGGTAAAACGCTAAAATAATTTTCTATGTTGTCTGTGAAGATTCTCAGTCATCCAGGTCATAGTTATCCAAGGAGAGTTGAATCAAGGGCAACTGGACTTTGTTGAAGATACTTGAAGAGTCCAGTCGGATATTTCAACCCACCTTGCGGTTATTTTTCACTTCTAAAGGCCCAACGAATAAAATTAGATTCACTTTCTGTGTGTATGTGGGAAAGTATTGCAATACCGTAAAACTTCAATTAATAGCCGAGTCCCTGGCCTGGTTTTGGTCAGATTTTTATAGAAGTTCTATGGATGTGTAAAACCTATTAAGCCCTGCCAGGTCGCCCGCTTGCTTCTAAGCTGCTTAGATTGTTAATACAAATATTAATGTTTAAACGTATGATCAATATGTCAGTATGAACATGCTACACAGACCGGTTAGATTCTCCACAATTCAATGTGTCTGTTCCTTGATTATTTATATTCCTTTAGTCTGTAAGGGTCCACCGATCAAAAGAATCAAAACAGCTTTTCATAAAGATTAAACCAAGTCATGTGAAGTCCATCGTTCTCTGTCTGCTAACTTCCGCCACACTTCTCTCATCCTGCACCCTGTTGTTGTTGTGAACCAACCCCAGTGTAATGTCTAAACATTGTACTCACACATTCAGAGGGCTGTCTGGTCCTTCCAGGACAGTCTGCTGCTGCCTGGGGAATGGGAATGGACTGGGAGCTCACTACAGTTCGTACCATGTGAGGAGCTGGGGAAGAATAAGAAGCCATATAAGCAGTTTTATTTTCACCCCCTAATGGAATATTAGTCTTATTTTGTGTTTCAAGACAGTTGACTTTAGCGTGCGAAGCCCTTCTAAATGAGTAACTAACAGAAATAACAACTATTTTGTGCAGTTTTCTTCACTCTTGAGGTTATTTTGTGGATACCTGGCGCTCCGGTGGTCCTCTGTTTGAGGTGACGATACTCGGGACAGTCCCGCCGTACGTGACCCATGTCCCCGCACTGGAAACAACGTCTGTCCTTCGGCTCCCGCTCCTCCTCTTTTATGTCCTCGTCTTTGTCGTTTTCCTTCTTCTTAATCCTGACAGAGAAAAGTTCAGGGCAAAACGAGAAGGGATGAATAAAAGGCATTGGGTCTATCAAACAGACTTCTTGACTGATTTGACTTGTTTTGCTCCAATTAAAAAACACCTTCGACCATAAAAAACAAAAAAAAGCTATAATTTTATTCACAATGATAAAGATTCATATATGTTCAACCTACTCGTTTCTGAAGCATTTCCTTCTCAATTGCACTTTTATCTCTCTGACTGTCATCTGTTTCCTGCTTCCTACTTTGACAGCTGTGAGGGGATTTATATGTTTGCCTGTTTCTCTTCCTGTATACCTCTCGTTTCCTTCTCACAGTGTTGCTGATAAATTTTTTATGTGTGGTTGTGTAGCTGTTTGATGGAAGTAATAATGCTGACAGCTGAAAATAAAAATCACCAGGTTAATTTTAGCTCATGTATGAAGATGTCACTGTGGGAAAATGCATGAACATAATCATTTACACATTTCTACAATGCCCAAGTATAAAAGCCTGGTTATAATTGAAAAGGACAAAAACTTTACTGATAACCAGACCTATAAACATAACTGCACAACCATAATGATGCAGTATACTTGAAATACATAGAAAGTGAAACTTATTAGGGCTGGGCAATAAAACAATAATGATAATTATCGCAATATAATTTTCCTCAATAACAATAATAATAAATGTTCAATATATCGCCAATAAATATTTGCTTTAATTCATTTGAATCACAAACAAATCAGCACCTAATTTTTCTATCAAAATATTTATTTGGTTGAAAAAAGAGGCCTAAAAAAAGATTAACTAATCATATTTGTTGAAAAAGATAATAGTTTTAATTGTTGAAAACTCAGACTTGTGAAGTGACCAACTGTTTGGCATCAAGTGTTTGTCACATTCTGAGCATAAAGGAAAGTTTAACCACATAATTAACCATCTGCTTTCTTCAATTTTCACTCAGGAACAAAAATCAGCCTTTAAACTCGAAAGAAATAATGATTTGACATTTATTGTGATAATTATCGATATCGAATGGTATGAAATGTTTTTATCGTGATAACATTTTTGGCCACACCCTAAGCAGGAGGCTCCATCAGGACCAAAACTACACGCCACAAGAACAGTTTCTTTCCGTCTGCAGCTGGCCTCATCAACACAGCCTGGAAGCCCCACTTACACTGACTCTCATGCCCCCTAACCTTTTGTATTTTTTGTACTTTCTCCATCTTTTATTTTATTATATATTTTTTAAATAAATTTCCTGTATGTATAAACCTAGTTGGCAGTAAAGCTGATTCTGACTGTTCTGCTCCTTAATGTTTGATATGTAAACAGCACTACTGTGAACTATGCTGCTTTAAGAAATATTCCTAAAATGTATATAAAGATATATTTTAAATAGCGAGAAAACACAAAGTAGCAGGTACATAATTGTATTACATATTTTTTACTTCTCAGTAGTTTCTTTAAGTTTTTCTTGGAATTCTACCAGGGTGAGAGAAATATGTCCATTAACAAAGTTGGCACAACCTGCGTCTCTTTGGACAGTCCTTCATGTAATGTCCAATCTTCCCGCAGATCCTGCAGCACCTGTCGTTGGGCGCCAACTCGCCATCTGTCAACACCTTCGAGTCAAAGAAGTAGTCCTGCAGCAGAAAACAACAGAAACAGCAGATATTTTAGACAAAAAAAAACTTTCCTCAGGACACAGAGCAGACAGCATCGAGTCATGAGGGACGTACCACTTCAGTGCCGGGGATGGGGTAGAATGGAGTTCCAAACAACTTTCTCCCGTTTATAAAAGCCTTCATGATGAAGTTTGTCACTAGAGGAAGCAAAGGAGGAACATTTTCATATTGTCAGTGCACAGAATCTTTTCTTACTACACACAGCGTGCTTCTTTATTTATTATTTATAATATCAAACATAAACTGGTTAAAACCCTGAACTGAAAGAGCAAAACAGTTCAGAGATAAGGATGAAAACACCTCTGACCCCAGGGTTTCTTCAGGTTTCAACAAGAGTAAGAACTTTTAAGGCCATTATAAATGCAATTTTACTTCATGTCTATTATGTTTTCATTGCTTTAATATGACTTATGTTTAACAGCCGTCTCCAGAGCTGTTCGAGTAGATCCAAATGCTGTCCAGAGGTCTCTTCCCAAAGTTGGAGGAGTTACCATTGTTAGTGGGCCACATTGGGGCCGGACTTTAGTGATGCTCCAGATACAGAACAATATTGGGTGACGTTTGCCTCTATACCCAGAAGTCTTTCACAAGGTGCAGCGGGCTACAAATTCAATCATTTCAACAGGCTTCAACAAAGCACTAAATGCACTTTTCTCGAGCAAGATCTTGCAGAATATGTACTACCATATTAGATGAAGTAGTAACTTGGATTACCAGATTTCAGACTTTTTAGTGACCTGCAAAAACTCAATCAAAACCTTTTTATGTTATTTTATTTAATAACAAAACACTTTTAGAGAACTTTATAAGAGAAATCTATGAATGACTCAGAAAAATAAAACAAAAAACTTATTGTCAGTTACAATTAAGTACGCTGAATTAAAACACTTACTTTTGCGTGAAACTCCAGCACCGAGATTATGATTCAAATCAAAGGGATCTGAAGAGAAACACAGATGAGTGAGTAAAAGGAAAAATAAACCTGGCTGCAACCTTGATCAGGTAGGTGAAGTCAGAGGGATACGCAGGTCCGTGTAAGCACCTTCAATAGCAATGCATTTACTGGTCCACTGTTTCTCAAAGGTGGTGAGGCGTTTCTTTTGGCGGATGCTGATGACGTGCTCTTTGAAGTCAAATTCCTCAGTGTAAAAGCGCAGGAGTCCCAACCACAGCTCTCCCACTGACTCTGTGTTCGGCTGCAGCTCTGAGAGAACCCGACGCTACGTAGGCAGAAGAAACACACTTAGCACGTGTTTCATTCTGAAATAGCAGAAGATATGTGACAGGAGCAACGGCGGATTTGAACTACATTCAGATAACGTCAACTCATATAATACTCCCAAATTAAAGTAGGAGAGGAGTGTAAGTTTGAGTTTTTATTTCAGTAATCTCACCAGATCCTCAAGGTCATCACAAAAGAAAGCATTCCAGCCATCTACCATCCGCTGGGGAACAGTCCTCCCATCAAAGATCTAAAAAAGACATCAGACAGAGGTTTTATTTTATTCAAAGCTAAACACCATCTTATGTTTCAGATACAGCTTATTTCTTCTGAGTTTAAAGGATATGCTCATTAATCAGTGACTGGTACCTCCTGCAGGACGGGAATGACTGGCGGCTGCCTCTGCTGCAGGAAGTAAAGCACCATCAGGATGTAAGCATAAGATGAGAGGCTTCCTCTGGATGCATCCCCAATGTCGCAGCGCTGTGGGCACAGAGGCAGGTTAGTTAAGAGATGACACAGCAACACTTCAGTGCCTCTCAGTGTTTAGTATATTAAATATCAGCATATCATCAATTTTTTCATCAGGAAAATCTGCAGCTGTTTTCAAAAGACATTTTTAAAGAGTAACACCAGGCTGAAACCAGGCGCTGGTTGAAAGTTTAATGCCTGTTTCAGCTTTGTTGCTCCTGCAACGACACCCAAAAGTGACAGATGTCACCGTGTCCTGGAATCCACCTGACCAAGCACTGCGGCAAGGTGAGAAGTTAAACCACTGGAGGTCAGCAAAGACCCAGATTTTCAGGGGGTGCTTAGTTACTCTTTAAGCAAATAAGCCGTTGCAACCCCATCCAGATATCTAAATATTATGTGAGGATGGCGAAATTATTGGATATTTCCGGGAAGAGCTTGGGAATGTCGATTAAATTCCGACAGACAGGTTTCTAACAAACCCTTCAAACTGCAAATTGAATTGTTCAAAAGCAAATAAATCCCTGCGACCCTGTACGCAGGATAAGCGGTTGACGATGGATGGATGGAAAAGCTAATAAATAAGGATTACTGCATCCGTTTATCAACCTTCACATACCTTTGCAAAGACCTTCATCGTGTACCCCAGGAATTGCACACGAGGATCCAGGGCTGCATACGTGGCCAGCATCCTGGTGTTGTGTTGAGCCTACACAGACAACAAATCCAAAATAGTTCATACGGCATGTCTACAGTGATGGCAGGGTCTGGAGTGAGGTCCTTGTTCACTCACCAGGGTGTTATAAAGGCTAATATCGCCCTCCAAACCACTCTGTCTGTGTTCAAACTTCACAATAGGCACTTTAGCTGTTGTGATGGGCAAGATGTTCCTCAGACCTGTGATGTTGGGAAAATGGGAGATCACAACTAGTCCCATTCAGTCCTTTGCACATATTAAAGTCAGTTATAAAGAGATAATGAGAAAAACCTTCATTCACCTGTATGCTTCTTAAGCACTTTTGCAAGGCCTTCGATGATCTCCTTGCAGTTCAGCTTCTGTTCAGACAGATCGAATTTTAAATGCAACAGTGAAAAAAAATCTCTAATTCTGCTGAAGAAACGTGACTTGCATTAAAGGGCAGTGTGTTTGTGTGTTTAGTCCACCTACCTCTGCAGTCTCATGACCCTCCAGAGTCATGCAGATGTCAAGGTCACTGTCACGGAAGCCGAAGCCATTCTTGGAGGAGCCAAACAAGCAGAGCTGAGCTTTGTCTGTGGATTCACACACACAAAGAAACTCTTATTTCTATCCAAATGTAAAACTCGCATTCTGTGTCATTACCAGAAATGTCAGTCTGGGTAAAATATAGAAACAAGAAAATACTGTTGCTGAGTTTCTCTTTACCAGAAATACAGTTCTCTCTGTCTGATTTATTCATTCTGATTGATTCTACTTTACTAAACTCTCACAGTGCTGCTGTTCATGAAACTCAACAATTCCAGAAGATGTTTCACAATAAATGGCAAACTACTGGAAGGCTTTTAACTTTGAAATGTACAGAGGAGTATGAAGTTTACATTGACAGTAAACAGTAAAACAATTAAAAGGGAGAAAACCGGGAGGCTATGTTTCTGTTGATGCTCAATACTCACCATTATACTCCTTCCTTATAAACCTCTCCAGGCTGGCGAGGATCTGCTCCCTCTTCTGCTGCTCAGCATGTGTAGGTGACAATTCATCTACAAACAGCAGAACAGAAATTCAATCACACAGAGCTGCAATGATTAGCTAATTAATCTTTTGGTCAAACAGGAAATAAATAAAAAGAGAGTACTTTTTCATTTTTAACATTTGATGGTTCCAGGTTCAGAAATGTGAGATTTTTGCTTTTTGCTTTGCCCTTTGTTGTTTTTTGTTGATCTCAATTACATTAATTGGAAAATTTTAAGGGTCTGGAAAACTGACAAAACAAGACATTCACTTTTTAGCTCTTCTCTTGTGAAGTAAATTTTTTAGTTTAACAACAACAACAACAACAATCATATAATATTGAGTTTTTAATACAGATTCACTGTCATAGAGCAGATTTCCTAGTACTAGTTACTGTTTTAGTGGGTATCAAAGTACACAAAGAAAGCATTGTGTACAACTATTTAATATTTGTGATACGCAAAACAGATTAAGATCAGTTATCATGGGGTGGCACATAGATAAGATACTTGCCTTTGGTGTGGGAGACCCGGGTTCAATTCCCACTGTGAGACATCCACCAATGTGTCCCTGAGCAAGACACTTAACCCCCGTGTGACATATATAGCAATTTGAAGTCGCTCTGGATAAAAGCGTTTACTAAATGAGTAAATGTCTCAACTTCATAATGGATATGAGCCATTGCCAACTGCTGTGGCCGGCAAAAAAAGTTTCACTCTGATTCTTCCTAAAGAGAACGTAACTTTAAGCAATTACTCTGCAGAAGACACTGGAAGTAAGTGGTGCAGTATTGATAACGTACAGTAGCACAATTTGCAGAGCCCATCGAGGATATCTCTGAAGCGGTCGTTCATAGGAGGCAGAGGCTTCAGCTCAATCTTCTTAAAGTCTTCAGGACACTCGTCCTTCAGGTGACCATCTCGCTTGCAGATGCTGCACACTACAGTTGGAGGCTGGAACAAAATCAGAGACAAAAAAATCAAATGATCAATTAGACATGACAGCCTTTATTCAAGGCAAAGTAAGCGCAACGTGACGGCATAAATAGTCCGAAATCAGAATCAGAAATACTTTTTTAAAAAAAACAAAAAAAACAACTACAAAATGTTGTAACCATTGTGCAATGTTGCAGAACATCAATGTTGCAGAACATCACTGTGACAAAACATATCTGTGGGGAAATGTCCCATGTTGCGTTATGCTCTCTAAAAACCACTGTATGGACTACGAAATCATGTGTCCATAAAGCAATAAACACCCTCCCTAAATTTAAACATCTCACCTAAGTGACATGAACCCATCATTGCTGACGGGTGAGACGATTCTTCTTCTAGACTGCAGTTATAAAAGTGGAAAATCTTAAAATCTACAATTTATTTTGAAATTTTTCAAATTAGCTCTATCACAAACACTTAGATTTAGAGGTATAGGGAATAGTATGACATGATTTAGTATTTATAACAATCCAATACATAAGATATCTTACTATTGTCAAAGTGAAAAGTATTAAATTCAAATATCTTGATTAAATTAACTGTTATTCTATGTTACTGACTATAAAAAAACACAAATACTAAGGGTGTTAATCATAATTACCTTCCCACCAGTGAAAATCATCTTATCAAACACATAGTGCAGATCCTCTGATGGAACAGGCCCATCCGTGTCTGAAACACTGCTTTCCTCCTCCTCCTCCTCCTCCTCCTCTTCCTCCCCCTCCTTGTCACTGTCCAGCAGGCCATTGGGGGAGAAGGAAGGTTTGGTCCCCTCATTGAGAACTTTGTCCATCACGCTGGCATCTAAAGTGTTCTCATCTTTCTTTCTGGACGGATCTGAACCGTCTCCATCGTCACTGTCAGCCTCCTCGTCATGCTTCAACCCCTGGTGCCCCCTCTGAGCGCTCTGGCTCTTTTCACCTTTCTCGTTGTCTTCTTCCTTGTTCACGAATGCAGCTTCGGTCTTCTCAACTCCTTCCAGTTTTGCACCTTGCTTGCCCGCCTTCTTGCTTCTACGGCGGCTCCCAGAGCCCCTTCTCTGAGGGCAGGCAAAGTATTTGTAAGCCGTACGGAAGCGCTCCTGGATGTACTCAAACACCATTTGGCTGTTCAAGCTTCGTGCAACATTCCTCTTCAGAGCAAAAGGATCTTAAAAAAAAGAAAAAAAGACACACAGTAAATTTCTGATATTTCTCCAGACCCGTAAGATGAGTTTTCCAACAGAGTGGTCTCTCACCTTCAATAGCGAGCCTGCGACGAGGCCAGTTCTTCACTTCCCTAGTAAGGAGCTCCTTTAAGCGGATGCTGATGATGTATTCTTCAAGAGCAAACTCCAGCGTGTAGAAACGTAAGAGCTCTAACCACAACTGGCCCAGCGTCACACCTTTACCGAGGTCTAAGGTCAGGCGGGACTTTAAGGGAAAGCAACAGAAGGACAGTTAAAAGCAGGGTGACAAAGCAGGAATATCAACATAAAAGAAGGATCTGAAATCTGAATCACGAGCAATCTAAATTGTTATCTTACGCTGTTATTGTGTGTTGCAGTGTGACTCACCATGCCTTCTAAATAATGGGTATCATCAGGTTTTCTCTGCTCTGGTTTGGCTCTGCCTTCCCCTCTGGCCTCGTTTCGGTTCTCACCTCGTCCCTCCGTGGAGCTCGGAGGTCTGCGCTCCCATCGGACAAACATGTCCAACGTGATTCCAGTTAGATGATACTCGTCCACACGTTTCACATCATAGCCGTCAATCTGAAAGACAAAAATAAAATCAAACTTGAGGGACGACAAGTAGTATTAAGCGAAGATATCTGATCATTATCTTTAAAAAGCCAGTTAAAACTCTGCAGCTACATCACAGGAGACAGGATTTTCACTCTGGTGGTGATGACTTGGGGGCTTGCTACAGTTCACCCATTGGTCTTCCACACACACGCACACACACACACACACACACACACACAGTAATGGCTTTAAAACACACACACACACTATAAAGGGCCACTCGAACAATTTGCCAGTGCACAGTGGTTTGTGGGATAATCAGGGCTGCAAAAAACAACCTAACTGTGTTCGCCAAATTTGGGTAAAGCCTTTAAGTCTGCCTTCTCAAAATAGCCTCCTAGAAATGTGGACTTCATACCCTGAATTAAGATACAGCCTCAGTGTGAAGAAATATTCTCTGCAGATGCTGTGCAGTGCCACCATGCCAGGATTTACCGTGTTGAAACGTTCAAGCTGAGAGGACAGCAACTGTTTTCCAGGCTGGTGTGAAGTAACTCTACTTTGTTCCTTTTAATTATATTGTTCCTAGTCTTCACCCTGTGACCACACAGCATCTTCCATTTATATGTCATGTCATGTCTCTGAGCACAAAATGTGTGCACGTCTGAAGAAAGGAATGTTCACGGCAAGGAGGAGAAAAATGTTCCCACCTACACTTACCTAAACACTGCGGAGGAGTTTGTCCTAGTGTTACCCTCTACTCTATTTAAAAACATTTTCTAACAGTGATGCCAGTAATGATAAACACAATCTTAGTTAAATAGGTCATTTTATACCTTCATGTAACAATAAACATACATTTTAACATTTTCAAGATATTTATTATTTGCAGCAGCTACTTCAAATCGGTTTTCTTCAGTATTATGCAAATTTATGCAGCATAGTGCTCAAAAAAAAACTAATGAGCTCATCAAAAACAGCAGTGGAAGGATGGTTTTTCTGTTGTGGATTTTTCTTGAGTTAATGTGCCTGCTCACAATAAGAATACATCTTGCGTTTCACAACACAGACCGGAGCTGTGTGGGAGTCTTTTTTACAAAACATCACACACAATGTGGGTCATCCTGTACATTACATGAAATGGGCAGCTCTGTTCAAAGCCACCAGACTCCAGTAATTTTACCTATTATTATTATATATTTTCTCCCTTAGAATCTGTTTGCCAGGGCGCTGGAGTGTATTTGTCTGAAAGCAAGAGGATCTTACAACCTCCTGACAAAAGTTCCAGCGTATAGGTATATATGTAGTAATGAATTGTTATCATCAAATACATGAGTTAAAAGCAGGTCTCTGTTCTTCAAGTGACTTCAAGACCTGAAACACTTCACCTACCCAGCGGCCCAGATAGACGGGGAGGATGGGCTCTTTCCTCTGCTGCAGGAAGAAGATGACCATGAGGGCGAAGGAGTACGAGGGGATGCCACCTTCAGCCTGGCAATCAATGTGACACAGCTGCGGACACGAACGTACAAGGAAGAACTTGCTTTCATTTCATTTATTAGTATACAGTATATTTTATTTAATATGTTTGGCATTTGGACATATAGGTGATAGAGCTTGTTTGTGCAGTAACCGATTGTCAACATGGAGGTAATGTAATGTTGCATCTAGTGTTTTATATTTATATCATTTACTTTTGTTGAAATGCAAAAGGAACATAAAAAGAATTAAAAAGACACTGAATCCGATCAGAAGCTCCTTTACGTCAATGACTCAGTATCAGTGGCAGCCTTACCCTTGCCCAGTAGCGGAAGGCCAGCACCAGGGGAACCAATCTGGGCTCCAGTTTAGCCAGGGCTGCCAGGTGATTGGTGGTGAGACAAGCGACGTCATTACCCGCACTCACTTTACACAACAGGCCGCTGCACAGAAACGGAGGGGGGGGAAAGCTGGATCAAATTCTTAAATTGACATTGAACAGAACCTTAGTCTACCTGTTGTATTGCTACAAGGGCTCATTGAAGGATAAAATATGGGATATGTTTAAAAAAATATACACATTTATTTATTTTATTTTTTAAATATATACACAGATACACACAATTATGCAACACCCAAGGCTTTATGTGTTCTTCAAAAGTCATGGCAAGTAGGAGTTGATATGTGTACTAACAATGTGCCGTTATACACGACACTAACATTAGATCTAACCCAGCTGACTCTGTGCTGTCTGAGATCATCTAAAAAGGTCATAAAAATATATCCTTCTAATAAATGTAAAGTCACAAACAAATATCTAAAAAAAATATGATACATACATACAATAATAAAAATAACCCTAAACTCCCTCCCTAGACATGTATGACAAATAATTTAAACATCAATGAGAGTAAACTGACACATATTTGGCATTGATGTAATTATATCTAGACTCACCTGCTAACATCCCGACAGAACACGGCAGGAACTTTGGCGTGAAAATCTGACTCAACCTCAGAAAATTCAGCTAGAGAAGAGAGACAGAAAAACCCAGTACATGACCTTTAACAGAGTTGCACAAACACAAACTCATTACAGGAGCTGAATTAAACACAGTAGCATTACTCATCCAAACCACTTGGATTAGGTCCCTACGAGGAAACATTTTATCAAAATTCAACACCAAAGCATATAGGAATTTCCAAGTAATGTCCTTTAAAAAATGAACTGCTGTATCTAATTAGCAAATGTTATACCACATATGAACCGACAAGGCGACGTCAATAATTCCAGACGAACCAGAACAATGGGTTTATGAAACTTAACAACGAAACAAGGAAAATGTACCATGCACTGAGCAAAACTTACGACTGTTCTTTAGGATTTCCAGCACTTGAATCAACACCTCGGGTTGTGTCATCTGAACAGACAAAGTAATGAGAGAAAGTGAGACAATCAACTACAAGACCTAATGTAACTGTTGGTTTACAATGTCCTCTTTATGTGATTAGAGAAAGTACATGACATGAAAGCAGACTTACTGAGGAAGGGTGAGTGACATCGATGTTGATATCGCTCGTCTTGAAGGCAAATCGGGTAAAACATGAACCATAGAGACGGAGAGAACAAGCTGGAAAACCAAAGAGGAGATATTGGAAAACATATATAGAATATTTCACAATTTGCAGGACTGAAAACCTTTGACAAAGTGCTTCTACTAAAAACAGAAGAAAACCAGACAACGGGGATCAGCGAGGTCTGATTTCAATCTGACTTTAAATTCAAATGTTTTTCAAGACATTTCCGCTTTTTCCACTACTCACTGAAGGAAATATAGACCAGGCTGAGAGACATCGCAGCATACAACCTGAGAGGTGCCTCTTTATGATCTCCTCCATCCTGATGACCACGGCCTTCCGAACGTCAAAGTCCTCCTCTGAGATCCCCTGCTCCCTGGCTGTTTCTAGGACGGCCTCGTCCACGGCCCTCAGCTGGGCTGCAGAGGCGGGAGGCAGGGCGCGCAGCTCATTCTCCTCCTGCTTTTCCTGAACCACAATATGGAACGTACGTCATTCTCAAACCCTTACTTTGTGCCCATTCAGATGAGAATTAAGTCCTGGGATGAGTGACAGCATAAAGTTATGATGCCCATACCATTATGTTCTTCTTGTGTCTCTTCTCTTTGATGTGTTTGTGTGCTCCTTGGATGTTCTCAATGTGCACAGAACAGAGCTTGCATAAGTATTGATAGTTTGGGTACTCAGGCGACTGCTGTGAAAACAAAGAGAGAGGCACAAGCATTCAGTTTGTGCAAGTTCAATTCAATTCAAATTAGCTTTATTGGCATGAATGTAATAACAACATTGCCAAAGCATCATATATACACAACATAAGAACAATCAGCCCCATACATTTCATTAAACAAGTAATTAAAGCGTAAAGTAATCAAAGTGTATGTGTGTTTGTGTTTAAAAAGAAAGAAAGAAAGAAAGAAAAAAAAAAGAAATATTAAAAATTAAAATCAAATAAATAAATAAAACAGTAAGCGTGTGTGTGTTAAAAATAAAAATATATATAAAAAATTAAATAAATAAATGAAACAGTAACGTGTGTGTGTATATATATTAATAGACAAAAAAAACATTTTTTAAAAGAATTAATTGATTAAAAAATAATAAAAAGAAAAAAGAAATCAGTATCAAACATAAAAAGAAAACAAATACTAAAATATCAAATGATCAAAATAATAATAATAATTTGAAAATCTGTACAATTATTTGTTAGTCTCAGGTTCCACTGGTTGTCCTCAAGTTCTCTCTTTCATTTTGGGATTTGTCGATTTGTCCTCCACCAGATCATTATCATAACCATCAACTCTACTTGCTCATGCTAGGGTACAGATAAAAAACAAACAAATCCGTGGTACAGACTGGTGATGATTCCACAGGCAAAAACTTAACTTGTTAATCTCAATGTAACACCAAGAACATTAGTCTCTATCAGATCTTGTGTGGGGCAACATTTCTTTCCAAAACACATTAGATCTCAGTTTTATTGTTTATTTTGGCAATTGTAATAAAGTAACAAAGCACAAGTTTGCAGCCACGGCTAAGCTTTATTGTAAACTCCATATATCCCACTGGAAAGCAAGACCATAGTGTTGATCTGCAATTGATATAATTAACTCTAATTAACTGCCGGGGATAATTGTGGCCAATGTGTTTTTTTCCCCACTTACTCCTTCTCCCTCGTTGAAAAATCCAGAAACAATGAATTTGCAATGTTGTTCACTTCAGGTAAAACTACATTCATACATACTGGACAACAATCAGCTTTCAAACTGGGTACAATGACCAACCCTACCCCATACATTTACTGTATAGCCGGCATGACTGGATTGTTCCCTTACTTTTAACAGTCGGTGGATGTAGTCTCTGTAGAGGCGCTCCTCTGCCTGTCGGAGGCCCAGCTGCTGCTCTGTCAGGGGTCCTTCCTCCACAGTGGGCCTCACCTCTGGGCCCTCGTCAACAGACTGATGCATCAGCGCAGCAGCTTTCACCCCTACAAATAACAAAGACAGACCA
The DNA here is from genome assembly GCF_014851395.1 of Micropterus salmoides. Classification (NCBI taxonomy): domain Eukaryota; kingdom Metazoa; phylum Chordata; class Actinopteri; order Centrarchiformes; family Centrarchidae; genus Micropterus; species Micropterus salmoides. The sequence continues at coordinate 2,010,082 of NW_024040374.1, read as the reverse complement.
GTTTACCAGAGGTAAATTTGGTGAAGATGACATGACACAGGACTTAAACTCACCATGAGACTTTTCCTTTGCTGGAGCTACAGTGGAGCTCTTGGCCTGCGCAGTGAGGCCTTTCTCATGTGTACCGGGCACTGCAGGAGAGTTGGTCTCTCTGCTTGCCGAGGGGCTGCTGTCTGCAGAAACAGACGCCCTGGAGTCAGGAGCCTGTGCCACCAGATGCTGTTGTTGTGAGCTGGCCGCTTTCCCCTTCCCTCGCTCCCCAGAACTCGTTCTTCCAGTCAGTCTCGTCAGCCTTGAGGGCCGTCCTCTCCTCTTGTCCTGGGGGATATCCGTGAAAGTCTTGCCTGCCCCGCGGCCTCCGAGGCTGCCTATATTATGTTCATCCTTTGCAGCAGGGGGGTTTTCTTGTCTGCGGGGTGCAGACTTGGTGCCCTCTCTCTGCGCAGGAGTCTCTTTATTTGACTTCTCGTTAGACAAGGCTTTGGCTCCCCTGGGCTGAGACTGTTTGACTGATTTAACTGGACTTATGGACTTATCCATCCCTCCTGTCCTGCTGCTCTTATCCCTGGTGGAGTCAAAACCACACTGAGGATAGCCAGGGATGGAGGCCACCTAAAATCTGGGGGAAAAAAGAAATCCATAGATGTCAGTTAAACTAGCAAGACTACACTATCAAAAAGCACTGCGATAGCCAATTCACGATGTGCTAACTGACCCAAAAGTTTGTAATTTGTTAGTACTTTTATATATATTTTTACTACAGAAATTAATTTACTAACAAAGAGAAAACATAATTATTTAAACAAAAAAGAAAATTCATACATACTGTAGGTTTTTATTATGGTCAAATAAATGTTCAAAAGTTAATATCGGAAAAGTTACAACTAAAAGTTCTAACTGCTGTTACTAGAAATTATACATACAGTATTTGCTGCAACTTTTGAATGTATTATTAAAATGAAAAAGAAAATGCTTGGAATCTGACTATTTTATAATATAATGTGATATTTTCAGTGTAAAATAAACAAGTGAATTACAAACAACATTCTCTTAACTCACCTGCTGAGCTACAAATAAGACAAAACAAAAAAGAAATGTTGCTGTTGTCATTAATCATGACACCACAATAATAAAGGCTTTATAAATTTTGTACTTTTAGAAATTTGTGTGCCTTGATTTTTAGGGTAATTCATTAGTTTTCTTTTGGACAAAAGATGGAAATGTTTCACCTCAACAAATTAAAGTGTCTGTGTTAAAAGGTTTTCTAAAATCGGTCCAAAATGTCTTTGTGTGAATACACAGAGAGAAGCTGTGGGAGATGGTTCCCTTAATCTAGGGTTGGAACTAACAATTGTTTTCACCTAATTGGTTTAAATTAAGGTAAATTAATCATCTGGAAATAGTGAAATATGCCCATCACCACTTCCTAAATATCAAGGTGATGTCATCAAACTGCTTGTTTTGTCACTGGTCCAAAACGTTTGCTAAATGACTTAAACGGAAAATTAACTGATTATCAACATATTTGCCTTCCCGTAACAGATTAGTCTACTAATCATTTCAGATCTAGTGTATGTAATCAAATAATGGCAGCAGAGATTCTAAGAAAAAGAAAGTGTAACAGTGAGATTTTAAACAGATGCTAAAAAAGTCTTGATTGATGTCCATGTCCCTATATACGAGAACTCCACAGTTTGGGTCCACAACTACATAAAGCAGCGTCGCATTACTTCTTTTTTGGCACAGTGAGCAGCAGAGTCTGTACTTACAGGCTCTGGCAGGGACATTTATCGTAAAACTAACTGAAAGCCAGTGCATGGACTTAGGAACGGCCTTTTCTTTGGTCCAGTGTTCGGCTTGAACTGTAATTAATATACTTTTCTGGGAAACAATGTACATTTTATCTAGTATCTTTTATGACACTTCCTTGGCATTGTTTGTAATACAGTGTACAGCTGAAGCAATGGATCAATTACTTAATGGCAGAAAATTAAAAAGCCTAATCCCAATTAGACACCTGTCTCTTTTCCAGGCCTCTACAGGTGTGGCTACACATTTTGACAAATAAAGGCAGGTCTCAATCGGACGCCTGGTCTGGTTTTTATAAAAGCTATTAAACCCTGACCGCTTGAGCTAGTCCGAAGTTGCTTAGATAACACATAAAAATATAAAAGTTTATAACTTTTGTCAACAAGGACACGCTACACATCATTAGATCAGTTAGATTTATCACACTTCAATTCAGATTTAACGCTATGTTAAACAAGAGAGATGAAAAGAGCCAAACTTTTTACACAAGTATTCTTCATTCTGGTTTAATAAAAAAAAATAACAATTTGATAGTAGCCCATTTCCCATCTTTGTTTAGCAAGAGTTTTGTGCAAAAGGAATTAAAGGCCTTTCCCAAATAAAGGCAGGGTGAGTTCAGTGACTTAACAAAATAAAAGCCCGGGCTATTAATTTAAGTTTTTAGGTATATTATTGTAAACTGAATATCTTTGGGTTTTAGACTGTTTGTGTGACAAAATAATAAATATGAAGACAACGCATTGGCCTCTCAGAATGTGTGATAGGTATTTTCCTATATAGTTTGATTGAGCTGAGTGAGTATTTCATGGGTAATAATACTAACTTAATCAACAGATTGCTTGCTAAAATAAATACTTGCTAATTGTAGCCCTAATACAGTGATTTTCATATGTTTCCTAAGGTTTATCCCACTGTACATTACTGGACAGAAGCGCTTCTGTGAATCTAGGTGTTAACTAGTTAAAAGGGCAGCGGCGTTAAGTGCCCCCCTCAGCACAAACACATCTCATGTGGACAGAGTTAAGCCCCGGTGTTGTGTCGAAGTCTGTTTCCCCTTCGAACTCTATTCCCCGTCCCGCTACCCTCCATGGTCGATGTTAGGAATTTATTTTGGGTAATGCTTGGTAATGGTTTTGTTTCGCAGACATGAGTGGCGGGGACTTAAGTTTAGGGCTGATGTTTGTTTCACTTAGGAGGAAAACGAAACTGACGGGGAAGCAGACTTCGACACAACACCTGAGCTTAACTTAGCTCAACTTCCCGAAACAGATCGACTAAAAGAAATGCTCGCAGTTAAAACCAAAAAGCGTTTCCTGTGTTGTAGGAAGGGTTCTCGTTGACTTCCTGGGTACTCTTTGCCTGTCTCCGTCAGCTAACTCCAGTTAGCTGCTGTGCCCGGGTCGTCCGGCTGAGCTAGCTAACGGGAGATAAATAACACTGGCACTCAGTTGCCTCACAGCAGCAAGTCATTAAAACCAGAACAAAACCACTCCGACCATCACAACACAGAAGAGCGCGTAGTGACTTACTTTCGAGCTCTAAAGTTGATTTCGGATTATTGTTTAGCGGTCTCCATGGTGCTGTTCTACATAATGTTTTTCAAATCCCACGGCCCTGGTCAAAACAGCAACCATTGACGCCATGTTAATACATCACCCCGCTGCATTGTGGGAGTGCCAGTGACGACGGAGAGGGGCGTGTAACGCGCTGCGTTCAAATACCGCTCGGATACTGTGACTACAGAATTCCTGAACCTCTTTCTTTCTTTCTTTCTTTCTTTTTTCGTCTTTCTTTCTTTCTTTCTGTCTTTCTTTCTTCAGTTCAGTTAAGTTTGCTTTAATAGCATGAATATTGCCCTTTCTTTCTTTCTTTCTTTCTTTCTTTCTTTCTTTCTTCTTTCTTTCTTTCTTTCTTTCTTTCTTTCTTTCTTTCTGTCTTCCTTCCTTCTTTCTGATTTTCTTTCTTTCTTTATTTTTCGCTTCCCTTTTTCTTCCTTCTTCCTTCTTTCAGTTCAGTTTAGGGTGCTTTAATGCATGAATATTGCCCTTTCTTTCTTTCTTTCTTTCTTTCTTTCTTTCTTTCTTCCTTCCTTCTTTCAGTTCAATTCAGGGTGCTTTAATGCATGAATATTGCCCTTCCTTTCTTTCTTTCTTCCTTTCTTTCTGTCTTTCTTTCTTCCTTCCTTCTGTCTGTTCAGTTCAGTTTGCTTTAATAGCATGAATATTGCCCTTTCTTTCTTTCTTTCTTCCTTTCTTTCTGTCTTTCTTTCTTTCTTGCTTCTTTCTTTCTTTCCATCTTTCTTTTTCCTTCCTTCTTTCAGTTCAGTTCAGGGTGCTTTAATGCATGAATATTGCCCTTTCTTTCTTTCTTTCTTTCTTTCCGTCTTTCTTTCCTTCTTCTTTTTCCTTCCTTCTTTCAGTTCAGTGTGCTTTAATGCATGAATATTGCCCTTTCTTTCTTTCTTTCTTCCTTCCTTTTTCTGATTTTCTTTCTTTATTTTTCGCTTCCCTTTTTCTTCCTTCTTCCTTCTTTCAGTTCAGTTTAGGGTGCTTTAATGCATGAATATTGCCCTTTCTTTCTTTCTTTCTTCCTTCCTTTCTTTCTTTCTTCCTTCCTTCTTTCAGTTCAGTTCAGGGTGCTTTAATGCATGAATATTGCCCTTTCTTTCTTTCTTTCTTCCTTTCTTTCTGTCTTTCTTTCTTCCTTCCTTCTTTCTGTTCAGTTCAGTTTGCTTTAATAGCATGAATATTGCCCTTTCTTTCTTTCTTTCTTCCTTTCTTTCTGTCTTTCTTTCTTTCTTGCTTCTTTCTTTCTTTCCATCTTTCTTTTTCCTTCCTTCTTTCAGTTCAGTTCAGGGTGCTTTAATGCATGAATATTGCCCTTTCTTTCTTTCTTTCTTTCTTTCCGTCTTTCTTTCCTTCTTTCTTTTTCCTTCCTTCTTTCAGTTCAGTGTGCTTTAATGCATGAATATTGCCCTTTCTTTCTTTCTTTCTTTCTTTCTTTCTTTCAGTTCCGATCAGTGGGCTTTAATGGAAATAATGTTTTCCTTTCTTTCTTTCTTTCTGACTTGCTTTTTTTTTCGTTACAGACTCACTTGACATGTTTTTATCCTTATTTTATTCATAAATAATGTGAAGGTTACTTCCAAGGTTTGTGAACAGCAAGGTCATTCTCAATGTTTTAGTGAGGCTAATTCAGGGCCGTCATCTCTATGTTGCCTGTACCTGTTGCACGCTGCTCAAGAGTAAACTTGACGACTGGAAATGTATAAACTAACAGATGTAGACTTGTTTTTTAATTGGACATGTCTGCCTCTGATGTTGATGTCTTGGTCCAAAAAGCATCAGTCAAATTACTGTGTAGCCTACATCAAGATATAGCTAGTGTTGAAAATGATTCACAGTTACATATCCTGACATAGGCCTATTCTATTTAATAATATATTTGCATACTGGGTATTGCATTTCAATAAAAAATAAATGACACTCTGCCATTTCATGAGGTTATTTACTATTTTGGCATACAGTATGTAGGCCATTCACTCAAACCAAAACTACATTGCAGAACATAAGATATAACCAAAATATACCTTGTCTCAGGTGTGCAATTACTCTCTGGTTGGGAATGTGACATAATCTAAATTCCCACACAAATGAGACTCAGTTTGTGGGGAAAAAAAGTTCAGGTTTTGTTCTTTATTTTTGGCGTGTGTTCATTTGTTTTCTTCTAGAAAAAAGTAGGCCATGGTGGCCATGACTCATTTGCCTAATGAGCAGAGAGTGAGAAGTGGAAAAGTTTTTGTTCCAGTTCTTCTTTATCCAACATGCTTTCAGAATAAAAGCTTGAGACATCTGCAGAAGAACACACATCAAGTCCAGCAAACTACCAAAAATGCAGTCATTGTCCAACAAATGAAAAGCCTTAGGCTACCATCTATAGGCTAACTCTACTTCTGTTTTACAAAAGTAAATCAATTGTCATTATCCTTAACAAATAAAATACAATAGCGAACAAAATTTACTACAAAACAAAAATAATATAGCTGATTAAAAGCTGAAATGATAAACAATTATGACATACCAAGTTAAAAATCAAAGATTCTGAGTACTATCTCAAAATAAAAAAAATAAATATAACAAAACATAAATGTGTGGGGACAAAAATTCAAAACATATAAGTAACAATGACACAGGAAAAAATGCAGGCTACATTTAGATAACTGAATTAAAATAAAATATTGTGTTTTATAATTGTATTTCAACAATAAACCAAAGTTAAAGAAAATAAAATAAATTTGTATATTGTATCAAAAATGAGGAATATTCACACATCTTTTTACTTAATTTGTCAAATTTTGGAGTTGTTTAATCAGAGTTCATCAGATTTTTACTTTTTATTTATAGGTCATAACTTGGATTCACTATCTCACAATTCTGACTTGTTCATTTTAGACTAATACATTGTATATTTATTATCTCATAATATCGACTAACTAAACTCTCTAAAAATGTTTTTACCTTTAAAGTTTTGATTTATCAAGACGAGATTTATGACATCATTGCAAACTATGCAACCGTCAACACGGCTTTTATTTTGTAGGTGACGGCCGGTCCCTGAAGTCTTGTCCTTCCTGTCTGTCCGTAACTTGACTGCCGGGACGGAGGAGATCTGCAGGACTTTAACAAAGTTTCCCCGCTGTTGAGTTGGCAGATTGACTGTAAAGATGTTTCCCGGAGCGCTCACCGTGTTATTAGCTTTATTCAGCTTCACTGAGAGCAAACAGAAAGACTTTTATTCTTTTAAAGTAGTGAACAGCAGGGGGAAGTTAGTGTCCCTGGAAAAGTACCGGGGTTCGGTAAGTCTGGTTCTGAACAGCTGAGTATTACAGCAGTATCAGTGATGTTAGTGTATTACCCAAAGCAGTCTCTCTGCATGTCAGCCGGCCGCATGAATGAATGTTGCATGGACATGTTTTGTGTCTTTACTTCTCCCACTTTACATGTGGCTTGTAGATGTAATCACATAGCTGCAGATCACTTTGACTGCAGCCTGCTCAGGATGTCCCATCATGTAGCCCCGCTAGCCTACGTGGCAAGAGGCCTGCAGAAGCTTCCTAAGAGTTTTCATTCAGACAAGGTGGGGATCACTAGATCGGATTAGCCTAAATCTGCCTACAAAAGATGAAACAGTAACTACCTGTGATTTATGAAGATTTTATTTAGCTTGTCTGAGTTAGTAAAAGAGACAGAACATGCATGGATTTATTTGCACTTAGTTTTCTGCTTATCATTGCTGTTCTTTATTGCCAGTTCAAGTTCTGTTCAACAATGAGAAAAAGTAGAGCAGAATAAAGAAACATTGAAATTTTGAGGGCAGCACAGCAGGCTATTTGTTTGACCTGTGGTAGGAAATTTACTTTATATTATAAAGCATACTTTTTCCTGCCTGGCGTTTTTTAAAATAAACTTGTGTCCTTGTTTAAGTAAAATAAGTTATATATATAGTATGTAATAAAACATATTGCATCTACAGTCCCCTCCAAAAGTATTGGAACAGTGAGGTAAATTCCTTTGTTTTTGTTGTTCACTGAAGACATTTGGGTTTAAGATCAAAAGATGAGTCTGAGACGAGAGTTCAGAATTTCAGCTTTTATTTCCTGGTATTCACATCTAGATGTGTTAAACAACTCAGGACATACCACCCTTTGTATCAGACCACAGCATTCTTAGGTGAGCAAAAGTAAAGGAACAAATAATCTTAAAGTAAATAACATTTAATATTTGGTGGCATAATAATTGCTTGCAATAACTGCCTGAAGCCTGCGACCCATCGACATCACCAAACTGTTGCATTCTTCATTTGTGAAGCTATTCCAGGTTTTTAGTGCAGCTTCTTTCAGTTCTTGTTTGTTTCTGGGTGTTTCTCCCTTCAGTCTCCTCTTAAGGAGGTGAAACGCAGCTCTATTGGGTTAAGTTCAGCTGATTGACTTGGCCAGTCTAAAACCTTCCACTTTTTCCCCCTGATGAAGTCCTTTGTTTTGTTGGCAGTGTGCTTTGGGGTCATTGTCCTGCTGCATGATAAACTTCCTCCCCAAAAATGTTTCTGTCCTCTTCTGAATTCATTCTGCTGCTACCATCATCAGTTACATCATCAATAAATATTAATGAGCCTGTTCCAGAAGCAGCCGTGCAGCCCAGGCCGTGACATTACCTCCACCAGGCTTCACAGATGAGCTTCGGATCATAAGCAGTTCCTTTCTTTTTCCACACTTTGGCCTTTCAATCACTTTGCTAGAGATTAATCTTGGTCTCATCAGTCCATAAGATTGGGTACCAGAACTTTTGCGGCTCATCTCTGTACTTCTTTGTAAAATTTCAGTCCGTCCTTGCGATTCTTCCTGCTGATGAGTGGTTTGCATCTTGTGATGTGGCCTCTATATTTCTGCTCTCTGAGTCTTCTTCCAACAGTGGATTGTGATACCTTCACCCTGCACTGTGGAGGTCGTTGCTGATGTCACTTACTGATGTTTTGGGGGTTTTCTTCACAGCTCTCACCATATTTCTGTCATCAGCTACTGTTGTTTTCCTTGGCCGACCTGTTGGGCGTCTGTTGCTCAGTACACCAGTAGTTTCTTTCCTTTTCAGGACATTCCAAATTGTTGTGCTTGCTGTGCCCAATGTTTGTCCAATGGCTCTGGTCAATTTTCCTTTTTGTCTTAGCTTGACAATGGCTTGCTTTTCTCCCATAGACAGCTCTCTGGTCTTCATGTTGGTTTATCCTCCTTAACAGGAAATGCAGTCTTTATAGGTTTGAACCAAGGATGAAAACTTAGACTAGTCATGCAGAGCTATTTAATGTTTGGACAATCAGCCTAAAAGGCATCAGCCTAAAAGGCAACACCTGGGCAACAAGAAACATCTGGCAGTCACATGTTCCAATAGTTTTGCTCACTTGAAAAATGGGGGGGTTCAAACAAAACGTGGTATGTCCTGAGTTGTTTAACACATCTAGATGTGAATACCAGGAAATGAGAGCTGAAATTCTGAACTCTTGTCTCAGACTCATATTTTGATCTTAAACCCAAATGTCTTCAGTGAACAACAAAAACAAAGGAATTTACCTCACTGTTCCAATACTTTTGGAGGGAACTGTATATATACATATATTTTTTTTGTTTGTTTGTTTGTTTTGTTTTTTTGTTTTCTTATTCCAGTGTATTTTCCCTTAATTAGTCCTCTTAAACAGAGCTTACAGGATGCCCTCTTACACAACTTAACACAAAAATAAAAAATAAAAAATTAGATCCTCCCTAATGTCCCCGTTAAGATCCTTCTTAGGTCCTTGTCAGTCTGTAGTCCCAGTTCTGGATCAAAGCATGCATGTGCTTTCTTTTGCAGTGATGAGCTTGTCTGTTCTTTGCAGAAACTCTTGCTTACTGAGCTGAAGCATGAAGCTGTAACATGTATTTACCTGCACTGACATGCTCAACTGTTTTTATGCCGTGGATCTGTACAGGTCCAGCCATGACCACTTCACAACAAACACAACAAAAGCATCGATCTGATCAGACATGAAAACTGGTTCTGTCTGAATTACAGTTTAGATGTGATCTAGTGCTGAAATTAGTCGAAAAGCAGAAAATGTATCAACAAACTGTTTAACAATTTTATATTATTATCAATTAATAATTAAATAATAATAAAAAATAGTCAATATATTCTGCCCTTTTCTTTTACATTAAGGCTAACACAACTAACAGATAATGTGCACAGAGCATGTTCTGCATATCGGCTCTCTTTCAGGGATGTGAACAGCTGTTTACAGTTCCCCAGTTGCTGCTGGTTGTTGTTTGGTGACTGCCAGGACGGTTACTGCAGTGTTTTCAGTGCTGTCCTGTGGCTTTAGGTGTCCCTGGTGGTGAATGTAGCCAGTGAATGTGGCTTCACTGATGAACACTACAAAGACCTGCAGCAGCTCCAGCGGGACTTCGGGCCGTATCACTTCAATGTGCTGGCCTTCCCCTGCAACCAGTTTGGGCAGCAGGAGCCCGGCAGCGACAAGGAGATTGACAGCTTTGTGCGCAGAGTATACCAAGTCTCCTTCCCTCTGTTCAGTAAAATCGCTGTTGTCGGAACTGGAACCAACAATGTCTACAAGTACCTTGTTGGTGAGTGAGATGTAATGTTGTTGGTGAACTGGTGTGCGTTTGTTGTTATATCACATACATTTACTCATTTAGCAGATGTTTTTATCCAAAACAAGTTACATTTATTAAGCAAATGAGACATCTGGGTTTCAGATAAACACAATGCAACCTGGTGGATCACATTATAAGGAGGGTTGTAAGTGTTACATATGAATAGTAATAGCAGAATATGAACTTTACATATGGTATATTTGATACTGAAATCTAATACAGACATATTATAGTGTTAAAGACAGGGGAAGAGTGTATTTGTACTGGTCCACTCTGTTGGGGGAAGTTGGGTTTGCCACAAGTGAAACTTCCTAAAACTGTACACTTTATATATATATATTCCAATATAACAAAAGGCATTAATACCTTTGCGTACCATCAGTTTTGTACAACCCTTAAAACAAAAAGAAGGAATAGAAAAGCATTAGGAAGAAAGAATGTGTTTCTAGGTAAGAGGCCAAATGTACACTGTTGTTTGATTTAGTGCTTTTAAATTGTGTAGGCTTTAACTTCTTTTTCTTCTCATTCTCTGCAGAGTCTTCAGGAAAGGAGCCTGATTGGAATTTCTGGAAGTATCTAATTGATGTAAATGGCAAAGTGGTGGACGCATGGGGACCAAAAGTTTCTGTCAAAGAAATCCGACCCAAAATAGCTGAAATGGTGCGGCAGATAATCCTAAAGAAGAAAGAAGAGCTTTAACCCTCCTAAGACTCTTTACTACGCAGTTTTCTGTAGTATATTTACATTTATTGGTACCTGAACCAAAGAGATAAACTGAATACGTGTGTTTTGCTCGTGCAACTGACCATGTAAGAAAAAATCATTCAATTCAAGTCAGATAATGAAAGCTGTGTTGTACATGCTAACTGAAGGCACTGATGAAACAGTTAAATTTCAGATTTTATATCAGGTGTAAGCCATTTGAAAAGTCATGCTGATTATGTGTTTGGTTTTTTATTCTTTTTGATTTGTGGAATAAACCATTACTGTAATGAGAGCAATACATTGCTATTTAGTCTATTTTACACTGCAAGGCTGTCAGTAATAGGGGTGGGGGGAAAAAAATCGATACAGCATAGGATCGTGATATTTGCCATGGCAATACTGTATCGACACACGGATGCCAATTTTCGATATTTTACTATATAAATTGCAGATGGGAGTTTTTGTAATTTTGTTCCAAAAATTTAAATATAACCACTGTTATCCATCAGTGTCTAGTCAATGTATTTGGTTCACAAGCGGTTAACAGCTCTCGTGGATGAGTCCAAAGTTTTGAAAGATTATGTTCTTCCCCCTCATTTGCTGCACAGTGGTTTGTTCCTGCCCACTGACAAGTAGTGTTACTGTCAGCAGGCACTGTGGCTATAATAATAACATACAGCCACTGAAAGAATATTTTGTTCATAGCAACATCTAAATATATGTAAAAAAGTGACAGGGACATTTAATACAGGGCAGCTAGGAAAGTACAAGATTTGGTGAAAAAGATTAATAATTATATGACATTTTACTCAGCTGCGCCTTCAGATCCTCTATATACTGTAAATGTCACAAACAGAATAGGAGACCAGTGGCAACCTTATCCAGCACCCACTGAAAATTAGTTTGACTTAATGCTGAGAATATGGATCCACCTGTCACTTTGGTTATAAGGAACTTAACAGATAATTAAATGTGTATTAAAATATGGTAATATTAAATAAATAAAATACATACAGTATATACATATTTACCTACACATATAATAATAATAATAATAATCCTTATTTGTAGAGCACTTTTCAAAAACAAGTTACAAAGTGCTTTAACAAGTGTAAAGAATAATACAAAAAAGATAAGAGCATGAAAATTTAATATAAAATTAGTAATTTAATATAAAATTAGTAAAATACAATAAAATAAAAGGGATAAATAAAGTCAAATAAGATCGGGAAAAGCTCTCCTATAAAAGTTTGTTTTAAGAAGGGACTTAAAAGAGTTCACTGACTCAGCCGACCTGATTTCCTCGGGCAGGCTGTTCCAGAGCCTCGGGGCCCTGACAGCAAACGCTCTGTCTCCTTTAGTTTTCAGTCGAGACTCTGGAACAGACAACAGACCTCTGCCCGAGGATCTCAAGGTACGTGCTGGTGCGTATGGGACTAAAAGGTCAGAAATATAACAAGGCGAGAGGCCATGAAGAGCTTTAAAAGTGATCAATAGAATTTTAAACTCAATTCTAAAACATACTGGGAGCCAGTGTAATGAAGCTAAAATAGGAGTAATGTGGTCATATTTCTTTGTTCTGGTTAAAAGCCTGGCAGCTGAGTTCTGGACAGTCCGCCGCCTCTCATCTTACGCAGACAGCTGGCAATAGCCAAGAGAAACAGATCAAAAACCAAAGTTTAAAGGAGCTACTGGCTCCCCAAACTCCATGCAACGCTAGAGACGCTAAGATTTGTGTCAGCCAAGACAGCCAAACATTGTCCAAAGCTGTTAGCATCTCAGGGCAAATCTCATCCACACCTGCTGCCTTGCTGCAGAAGAGCTTGCTTGCCTCAGGGACCTCTTCCAGGGATATGAGTAAGGCTTCCCCAGCATTCACAGCCCCCACTCCCCCACCACTACCTCCAAGCTGAGCACAGCCTGAGCCAAGCCCTTATTTCTCTCCCCTGCCATCTGATCCAACTCACCAGTTAACAGATCTGCTCTTGTCTTTACTCGAGAGTGTCCAATACATACATACGCAGGTCTGATGATTTGACCACAAAGTCGATAACTGATCTTTGGCTTAAGGTGTTCTGGTGCCAAGCAAACTAATGAACAACCTTATGCTTCAGTGTCTCCCCCAGGAAATTTTGATCTTTAAACACTTTATTTCCTGCATTCTGATGAACATTTCTGCACCAATTTATAAATTTATAAAATATTTTCATTTATGTAAAAGGAAAAACAAAATTCAGGCAGCGTGTGACATTTCAAAATATATAAATATAATTGAAGTCAGTACAGCTGTCTGTGTTGCCTTTAGATCTGGGTCTCTTGTTAATCAATTATAATAATAATATAATAATAAATTTTTCTCATGTAAGATCATCCCTGCTGAGGCAACACATATTCAGGCATTGGTCTTTTCTCCTCTTTTGTCATGTTTAAAGGAAGAGAAAAGAAAACTTGGCCAAAAAGAAACTGTGTCAAGAAGTTGATAAAGTTACTGATTGGTGCATGCACATTTTTGTTTTTTGTTTTTTTTTAGCTTACGTAGCTTTTCTGCCAAAGACAATGATGGTGCACTTCTACACCGCCATCATTGAGTCCATCCTCACCTCCTCCATCACCATCTGGTACGCTGCTGCAACTGCCAGGGACAAGGGCAGGCTGCAGCGCATCATTCGCTCTGCAGAGAAGGTGATTGGCTGCAATCTTCCATCTCTTCTGGACCTGTACGCCTCCAGGACTCTGAGGCGAGCAGGAAAGATTGTAGCTGACCCCTCCCACCCCGGACACAAATTGTTTCAGACTCTCCCCTCTGGCAGGAGGCTGCGGTCCATCAGGGCCAAAACCTCTCGCCACAAAAACAGTTTCTTCCCGTCTGCAACTAGCCTCATTAACAAGGTCCGGGTCCCCCACTGACGCTCCCCCCTCAAATAATACAAATGTCTGCACATGTAAATACCGTTTCATTCTGTGTTGGGCTCAAACCTGGCAAGTCGCACATACTTGCTGTTGATTGTTGATCTTTGTTGTTGTATATTTTTATGTTGTCAGTTTATATATTTATATGTACACAATATTCTCTTCTGTTACGTTAACAGCACAGACCCAGAATAATGTACATGTATATACAGGTGCTGGTCATATAATTAGAATATCATCAAAAAGTTGATTTATTTCAGTAATTCCATTCAAAAAGTGAAACTTGTATAATGTATACATTCATTCCACACAGACTGATTTATTTCAAGTGTTCATTCCTTTTAATTTTGATGATTATAACTGACAACTAATGAAAACCCCCAAATCAGTATCTCAGAAAATTAGAATATTGTGAAACGGTTCAATATTGAAGACACCTGGTGCCACACTCTAATCAGCTAATTAACTCAAAACACCTGCAAAGGCCTTTAAATGGTCTCTCAGTCTAGTTCTGTTGGCTACACAATCATGGGGAAGACTGCTGACTTGACAGCTGTCCAAAAGACGACCACTGACACCTTGCACAAGGAGGGCAAGACACAAAAGGTCATTGCTAAAGAGGCTGGCTGTTCACAGAGCTCTATGTTCAAGCACATTAATAGAGAGGCGAAGGGAAGGAAAAGATGTGGTAGAAAAAAGTGTACAAGTAATAGGGATAACCGCACCCTGGAGAGGATTGTGAAACAAAACCCATTCACAAATGTGGGGGAGATTCACAAAGAGTGGACTGCAGCTGGAGTCAGTGCTTCAAGAACAACCACGCACAGACGTATGCAAGACATGGGTTTCAGCTGTTGCATTCCTTGTGTCAAGCCACTCTTGAACAAGACACAGCGTCAGAAGCGTCTCGCCCGGGCTAAAGACAAAAAGGACTGGACTGCTGCTGAGTGGTCCAAAGTTATGTTCTCTGATGAAAGGAAATTTTGCATTTCCTTTGGAAATCAAGGTCCCAGAGTCTGGAGGAAGAGAGGAGAGGCACAGAATCCACGTTGCTTGAAGTCCAGTGTAAAGTTTCCACAGTCAGTGATGGTTTGGGGTGCCATGTCATCTGCTGGTGTTGGTCCACTGTGTTTTCTGAGCTCCAAGGTCAACGCAGCCGTCTACCAGGAAGATTTAGAGCACTTCATGCTTCCTGCTGCTCACCAACTTTATGGAGATGCAGATTTCATTTTCCAACAGGACTTGGAACCTGCACACAGTGCCAAAGCTACCAGTACCTGATTTAAGGACCATGGTATCCCTGTTCTTAATTGGCCAGCAAACTCGCCTGACCTTAACCCTATAGAAAATCTATGGGGTATTGTGAAGAGGAAGATGCGATACGCCAGACCCAACAATGCAGAAGAGCTGAAGGCCACTATCAGAGCAACCTGGGCTCTCATAACACCTGAGCAGTGCCACAGACTGATCGACTCCATGCCACGCCGCATTGCTGCAGTAATTCAGGCAAAAGGAGCCCCAACTAAGTATTGAGTGCTGTACATGCTCATACTTTTCATGTTCATACTTTTCAGTTGGCCAACATTTCTAAAAATCCTTTTTTTGTATTGGTCTTCAGTAATATTCTAATTTTCGGAGATACTGAAATTGGGATTTTTATTAGTTGTCAGTTTTAATCATCACAATTAAATGAAATAAACATTTGAAATATATCAGTCTGTATGTAATGAATGAATATAATATCCAAGTTTCACTTTTTGAATGGAATTACTGAAATAAATAAACTTTTTGATGATATTCTAATTATATGACCAGCACCTGTATCTGCAACGTTGTTCTTCAATTCAAAATGCAACATTTGACTTCTTCAAACAAGTTGTTTTCGTTAGAGCAATGGTTGTCGTCGGGATGGTAGCAGTTGTTGTCAGGATGGCTGTTTTTGTGTGGGGAGTTTTTATCGTTGGGGTGATGGTTGTCGTTGGGATAGTAGTTGTTGTTGTCAGGATGGCACTTGTTGTTGGCAGAGTTATTGTCGTCAGGGCAGCAGTTGTTTTGGGGCAGAGGTGGTTGTTGTCGTTATTGGGGCATTGGAGGTTGTAGTTTTTGTCACTGGGGCAATGGTTGTTGTCGGGATGGTAGTTGTTGTCAGGATGGCAGTTGTTGGGAAAGTTGTTGTCGTTGGGGCGATGGTTGTTGTCGGGATGGTAGTTGTTGTCAGGATGGCAGTTGTTGGGAAAGTTGTTGTCGTTGGGGCGATGGTTGTTGTCGGGATGGTAGTTGTTGTGGGGAGAGTTTTTGTCGTTGGGGCAATGGTTGTTGTCGGGATGGTAGTTGTTGTGGGGAGAGTTTTTGTCGTTGGGGCAATGGTTGTTGTCGGGATGGTAGTTGTTGTGGGGAGAGTTTTTGTCGTTGGGGCAATGGTTGTTGTCGGGATGGTAGTTGTTGTTGGGAGAGTTATTGTTGTTGGGGCAGCAGTTGGTTTTGTTGGGGCAGAGGTGGTTGTTGTCGTTATTGGGGCATTGGAGGTTGTAGTTGTTGGTGTTCAGCTTTTAAGTTGAGGAAGATGAAGAATCTGTGTTTTAGTTGATATTGACTAGTTGATATTGATGTTACTTAGATAATTTCAGGAACAGTATTCTGATCCTTGACTTTATTAAAATAAATAATAGAACAATGTGAATATACTCCATTATAACTGAAGGTCTTCCGTGAAAAAGTATTATGAGATTGAATAATTCATAATTCCTAGATTGATTGTTTGTCTTTTTCTACATTTATACACTTTGTTGGTTTACAATATGTTATAATTGCTTAGAAGTGTTTGTAGGTTTACAATATGTTATAATTACTTAGAAGTGTTTGTAGTGTAGCCACTGGAAGAATGACTGTGGTCTCACAGGGTAAAGGTGTTGACCGCTGCTGTTATTCTTTTAGTGTAAAGTTTAACTACTGAGTGTTTAATGAGTGTGTTCAAACTCATATTTTATTCTTATACTCTGTGTGTTTATCATATATTATTCTTATACTCTGTGTATTTATGAACGTGTGCTTTTTCAATGTGCCTACATGAGCAGAAAAGCTGCTCAGGCTACGCAGGCAAAACCTAGCCAACCGTAACCCACACAATGGAAGCAAGGCACCTGCTGTAAGTCACGTACGCCAGGCCTGAGATCATCGTGAACTGAGCCCAAGAATGAGATCATGACACGTTGTGATTTATGGCGCCTGGTACTGCAGGGTACGTACGGCCAGGTACTGCATGAAACCAAGCTTTGCGCTGCCGAAACTAAACTTGTATGAGACACAGCACCCTCATGGTTGGCATTGTTGAATCATGTACTTGTTCATTGAATCATGTTATGCATGTATTAAATATGTTATTCCTTATTAATTCTTTTAAAAAATACAATAGTAAGTGTTTAAGTTTTAATGGTGTCAAACTATGTTGTCTATGAAGATTCTCAGTCATCCAGGTCATAGTTATCCAACGAAGGTTAAAATGAAGGGCAACTGGACTTGGTTGAAGCTACTGGAAGACGTTTCGTCCCTTATCCAAAGGACTTCTTCAGTTCTGACTGACTGGCAGGGAAACTCAGCTATTTAACCTCAGTGGGGTCGTTATCTCGGGTCATCGATACCGCTGGTTCGTTAGTGTTCCTTGTTGCTGTGACGACAGTCGTTACAGTCGTTGAGACTACCTGTGGCCAAGACTGAACGACCATCGTTGGTATCTTCACCTGAGGCCAAGACTGAACGACCATCGTTGGTATCTTCACCTGAGGCCAATAGGTTACGTTTGTTGAGTTTCCTGGGAAGTGGGTTTGGGTGTGTGTGCCAAAGACCGCACACCCAAACACAAGAAAAGCAATCTAGTGTATGCGGTCCAATGCAGTGAGGAATGCACAGACCTGTATATTGGGGAGACTAAACAACCACTACACAAACGCATGGCTCAACACAGAAGGGCCAACTCCTCAGGTCAAGACTCTGCAGTCTACTTACATCTGAAGGACAGAGGACACTCGTTTGAGGACCACCAGGTGCACATTTTAGACAGAGAAGATGGATGGTTTGAAAGAGGTGTCAAGGAAGCATCTACACCAGGGTCGAGAAGCCGTCATTGAACAGGGGAGGGGGTCTACGCCACCACTTATCCCCCACTTACAATGCTGTCCTTTCATCACTTCCCAGGAAACTCAACAAACGTAACCTATTGGCCTCAGGTGAAGATACCAACGATGGTCGTTCAGTCTTGGCCACAGGTGAAGATACCAACGATGGTCGTTCAGTCTTGGCCACAGGTAGTCTCAACGACTGTAACGACTGTCGTCACAGCAACAAGGAACACTAACGAACCAGCGGTATCGATGACCCGAGATAACGACCCCACTGAGGTTAAATAGCTGAGTTTCCCTGCCAGTCAGTCAGAACTGAAGAAGTCCTTTGGATAAGGGACGAAACGTCTTCCAGTAGCTTCAACCAAGTCCAGTTGCCCTTCATTTTAACCTTCGTTGGTGTCAAACTATGCCTGTATAACTTTTAAAAAATACAGTGGGACTGAAGTTGAAACATATTGGTGAATTTCTAATCCAGTAATGTAAAAAATATAAAGAGAGATAAATGGTAACAATAATTACATATAATAATAGCTAAAAAGTGGAAATTGTAACATTAATGAAAGGGTTAATTTGGTAAAACAGTATGAGAAAAAGGCCATTAGATGGCAGTAGAGGATAAGAAGTTCACCAAAGGGGAGGAGTGGTCAGCGAACACTATAGGTGGAGTTAAGGTGTAACGCCCACCTAGAAGGAGGAGATAAGGAGGAGTTAAGATGTAACGCCCACCTGAAGGGAGGGACAAGGTGGAGCTTAAGGTGAATATAAGGCGATGTTCGCTGACCACCAACTCAGTTCCATCCTGAGACCTGCAGGGATGTTGCTCGGGTTTATCTGTCCTTTATTGGAATAAACTCTTTTGCACCGACTCTTAACCGTCTCCAGTGAAGTTTTTGATGACGCAGTTTTTTAACTAAAGAAGAGATCTAATAGAGTAATTTTATTGAGTTTATTACGTTGGTTAGGGGAGGGACCAGGTCTTTCACTGGCCCGGCCGGTCCTTATTTCCGACCCGACAATATACTTCAAGTGTCAAGTACGCAGAATTGTATAATAATTGTATAAAGTTGAATATCATGGATCATTCTTGTTGATGTCTAATTCGACATGGACACGAGTAACATCTTTATCTACTGTGGGCTGTTTAAAGCATTTTGTGAGAAAATGAAATCATCAAATCTTAATCTATATTATATCTGTCATATAAATGTAGTGTGTAAAAAGTGTAATATTCACCTCTGTGATTAGAAATCTCAAGTTAAAATACCTCAGAATTGTACATGAGTTCAGTACTTAAATGAGTAAATTTACTTCAGTACTTTCCAATACTGTTTGATTTTCCACACATCACATGTAGTAATTAATTTGAAATACTTTAAAATTGTAAAATAACAAACTTTGTTAAACTGTGTATCATGAAGACTCACCATCTTCTTAACTCCCCTTCCTTAAATTGTAATGAAGGGCTAAATTTAAAGGATGTAAACAACTGAAACACCCCAAGTCTTGAGTTGGAGTAACGGGCACTGAAACAGAAAAGAATACCACAATTTATTTGAGGCGAGAGAACATTCCCACAAAATGAAAATAGAAAATGTCAGTAGATGGGAAGATTTCAGTGTCTTTTATGTTAAATAAAGTAAACATAATTCTTTACTTACAAGCAGAGTTGCAGCTATCTGTGTTGCAGCACTCATGTGCAACTGAACTTAAAACATGGACAATGATGTGCAACCTTTGAAGATTTGAGGTACTGTAGTTCCAGTTGAAATATCTACAAAGTTTGTTAATGTTGACAGAACACAAAACTTTGCAGTTCATGTATTTCACTGACAAGTAATATATGACAAAAAGAAAAGACTACCTTGAATGGAAGCTGTTATACACATCGTCTGTGACATGTTGTTGGTTCTGTGCTTGAACACTGATCATTTATGCAGGCTTGACACTGAAGTGCTCCAGCTGCAATGGGGAGAAAAATGGTACATGAAATGATGATCAAATCACAAGTCTGTCTTAAGTGTACAGGTTGAAAAGGTACAAGCTGAAAATTTGTGATAACAAACTAATTTAGAGCTGCTTGGGAGATTTTGGAGATTGTGGAATTGTTGATTTGTTTCCAGTGTAATGTGTGAAACTAATTAATAATATTTAAGAAATTCAGATTACTTTGACTAATGTGTGTTGTTACCATTATTTATTTATTCATTTACTTACTATTTTTTGCCTGTTATTCTGATTGCTCTTATTAGAATGATATTGAGAAGGTGCCTTAAAAATACATACTTGCACTTTCTTTTGCACTTTTGTTCATTTTAGTTTAATAAACAATACTTGTTTTAAATATAGCTACAAGCGGCGATGATCGGGATCCAAGCAAGTCGTGAAAAATGCAACATTTGACTTTTTCACAGAAGAAGAACAGATGCAGATGACTTAAGAGATTAAAGTGATGAAAGAATTTGGACTTTGATATAAATGGGGAAACTTGATTTTTACAGCATCACCTTAAGATTAAAGAGTGTCATTATATGTACCTGACTACTGGGTGTAATGTTCAACCCACCTGACATTTTGTGTTTCCAAGACTTAAAGTTTAAGCTGCACAAACATTTTTAAGCAGAGAATAATAAGATGAAAGTGTCATGGTATCCACATAAGTGTGAATAGTGAACATAGTGAACTACTATGATCTGAACACCTTGGAATTTGAACCCTGGACCTGCAGATTTCCAGAGTAGACTGGACTTGACTTACTGACTGAGCTACTGGTGAAAGGCTGTTTCATCACACATTCTCACAAATTTAGGTAGTGCCAGACCTGGATAGTTTTGTCAGTTCAAACTGAAAATGCTTACGACAGTCAAGATGTTTGAGAAAATTCTGAAATAAATCACGGATCATTCTGCCGGATTTGGGTGTGTTATTTGGTAGCATTTGATCCAAAACTTTAAAGTTAAAAAGAGTTAAAAAGAAAATGTTGTGCATAATTGTACAAGTTAGAGCAAAATACTGAATATCACCACAGACTCACTGTTTAACAGATCTGAAAACCCTTTGAAACCCTTGATATCGGCCATCTGGAGAGCGACTCTGTCGAGTTTGGTAGCGTTTGAAGAAAGACTTGTGGAGATACAGATGTTAATTGATTTAGCATATTCTGAAAAATTTAAAGTGACTGACTTCTGAATTGACCATAGGTTGTAGTGAGGCAAATGTTTGTCACATATCAGTGGATGTGCTGAAAAAAAGGACGTATGGATGATTTTCTTAGATTTTTGAAATTAAGAATGAGAAATGTCTAGAAATTTACATTTGTTGTAAGAAGTCATGCCCACTTTGCAGAATCATTACCAATTTTATGAATGAACTGAGTAGTACAAACCGAATTTTGAATGAATCCATACAGCGAATTACGAGGTATAAACTTTTTGCAAGTGTAGAGCCCCCTAGTGGAAGAATATCCCAGGACTGCTCAGCAAAGCTCGGACCGATCATCTGAACAGACCCGTCAAGTTTGGCAACAATAGCTTAAGCCAATTTTGATTTATGGGCATTTATATAAAATTGTACGTAAATACACACAAAGACACAAGTAAACATTTATGGGAAAAAAACAGATTGACGCATCAAAATTCTTTTGATAACTTTTGATCAGCGATGTCCGTGGATGATCCTGCCAAAGATTCAGGTCGATTGGCAAAATTGGAACATTGGAAATGCAGATGAATCCAGACATTTAAATAAAGAAAAGAATTTCCACTCTAAACAAAGCTGTTGCTGACTGTAATTGCGCCACCATGAGGTCTATGAGGGGCCTGAGTAGTGGGTGGAATTTGCAACCTACGTGCCAATTTTGGTGAATTTATGTCCAGCAGTTTTTCCTGCCCAAACACTTTTAGCGGAGAAAACCAATAGGGCTCCAAGAGCTTCACTGCTTAGATCCCTAATTAAGTACCTTGCATGGACTCCTTTTTTGTCACATTCCCTGAGCCAGTTTGTGTGAAAAAAAAAACAGTTTTTGAAAAGTTTTAAATTGTGCTCCCTGCAGAAACTTTAACGTGATAATAAGTGGAGTTATCCTGTGCTGGAGAGCGCCCAGATGAGAGTCAGAGAAAGGATCACATTCATCGTCATGAACAGGTAAGTACTGTGGATTCATTTTCATTTTTGGATTCTGACAGTGTACCAGGACCGCAACCCTTTATGACAGCTGCATGTCTAAAAATGCCCCTCAGGGGTTGGACGTTTTCCCTGTGACATTTCAGGCACACATTACATATTTTGTTACCTTAATAATAAAAAAATTCTTATTATAATAAGAATAAGAATCTTTATTTGTAAAGCACTTTTCAAAAACAAGTTTCAAAGAGCTTTAAAAAGTGCACAGACAAGTAAACACATAAAAACAAATACCTAATAAAAGCAAGAAAACACTTAGACTGCAGAACGTGTTTTCTGAGGGGTGATGGCTCTGATGAGCTGCCACCGGTAATGCCTTTGGCAGTAGGACGCCCACTGTCCTTTGGGTGAGTGTCAAGTCTTCAGTTGCCAAGTACACTTACACAAATAGAAGATACAGCAAATTAAATTGAAATATATATACATTTCCTTAACATTTAAAAAATGTTTGAAACCCCTACGCCAACTTGCGCTGTCTTGCTACTGCTGCAGTGTTTGCTTTGAACCAAAGAGTCAGGGTTTCCTGAGAAAGCCACAAGATTTTCCATGATGCAAAAACCAATGATCATGTCAATGTGTTAGACATTGTTCTGACACAAAGGAGTGCTTTTACTCCTTTTATTATCACATGGTTTCACCCTCATGTGCTTCTTCTGGTATACACCGCTGCACTTTATATTCTATACAGGTTTTGATGAATACATTTATGACAGGTGCACAAGTAAAATTTCCCCTCAGGGATTGGGTGTGCTCCCATTTTTACAGTGCTCTCATTTCATAATTTGTTTGTTTGCTTCCTTAACACTCCTCATGTCAACACATCTTCCCACGGCAGATTGAAAGCTTTTAAATTAAGTTAGTTGCTCTGATGGAACATTCCTATCTTAGTTATCATGTTGGAGATGATGTGAATGAGGATGTTTGTGGTGCAGTTGAAACGACTTTAAGATTCTAAAACTGGACTAAATATACTCTAAATCAAAAGTTCGTTTTTGAATATTAGTTGCATATCATTTTAGGGGAGCCAGTCTGGCAATAGTTAGAACCTAGACACATTTTCCACTGAAAAAAAAATATATTACTGGATATCCACAGGCTGTAAGCGCCCCCTTCGGCTGTTTTTTTTCCCCTTTTCTTGGACTTGGGCAATGGTTGGTATGTTTCTCTTATTGGGGGGGGGCTGTGGCTCAGGAGGTAGAGCGGGTTGCCCACTAATCGGAAGGAACCATGATGAAGTGTCCTCGGGCAAGATACTGAACCACTGGTGTGAATGGGTGAATGCGATGTAGTGTAACAGCGCTTTGATTAGTCGGAAGACTAGAAGGGTGCTGGTGCAAGGTTGTGGTTGTACCTTGTGTTCCAGTAGGTGGTGGGAATCAATAAGTACGTATTGGTCTGTGTGTGTAGATTTACTCTATACTCCAATGTGCAGACTCCTGTCCTCTTCCTCCTGTGCTGTACACATTGAATATATTTTGAAAGAAATTCTTAGTTTTACTCCATTACATTTGGATACATTCATCACCCTACATTTTATTTATTATTTTAAGCCTTAATGATCCATAAAGAGGCAGGTGGTCAGCTGATCCAAGGTCTGCTGGTGCTCTGTTTTCCTACCACAGCCACCCCTCCACATCCTTTTGTTCAGAGCAGGACAATCTCCTAAGCTACAGCAGAAATATACATCAGACCAGCCTCGTGTCATCAAGCAGCATGTGCCAGGGCCATGCTTCCTTTGGGGGGAAAAAATTGCTAATTCATATAATGAGAGACACAGGAAATTGCCCAACAGCTGTTGTGAGGCTGGTTGTGAAACAAAAATAAAATACAAATCCAGATCTGGAGGCAATGCATTGTTGCTGTCAGTTGCAGCAGAAGACCACACTGGGTGCCACTCCTGTCAGCTAAGAACAGGAAATTGAAGCTACAATTCACACAGGCTCACCAAAATCGGACAATAGAACATTGGAAAATCGTTTGCTGGTCTGATGAGTCTCGATTTTAGCTGCGACCATACCCGCCGGCAGGGGGGTCAAAGTGTACAGATCAAAGGTCTATTGCTGACCCTTAATGGGATCAAGTCCAACACTTTACTAACTGTCTTATATGAATAACAAACATTTTTTTTATGTATTTACATGATAAATAAATGTATTATTGCCATTACAACATATTTCATCCTTGTCATCGGATAACCCACCCTTGCAGTTATTGTGAAAATGGTACGGTTGAAACATTCAGATGCGCAGGACCAGCAAAAGTAAAGCGAGGCGCTTTAGTGAACACTGCAGCCTGTCAGGGGCCCAGAAAAAGAGAAGCCAAAACAAAACATGTAGCCTATGTATGGTGGTGAAGGTGAGGAGCTAACGGTTAGGCAGAGTGAAGCTTTAGCTAGCTTAACCTTTAAGTAATAACACCAGAGCTGCCAACTTTCAGGCGTTGAGCGTTAGGTTCACGCAACTGGCAATTTTCGCATGCTCTCACACTACACATCGATTTTCTCCCTCAGTGAAAAACAAATTTATAACTGATTATAACAACTCGGGGCAAGTAACTCCAGCCAGCTGATGCGACACCGAGTCGCAGTGAGTAAATGAAAGAGTTTACATCTAAAATCTGAGGCGCAAACTTGCTCTGTTTGGGACTGTGAGCCGCACTTTATCTGAGGTGCTGATGGGAACATTTGTGTCAATTTGTGGTGAGATTCCTGCCTGATCTGAAGTGTTTTCAGTAAGTTTTGTTTATCCACTTCCTCTCATGCAGTAGTACAGTCTCAAACGGTTCCTGCAGACGGTCTGAAGGGGCCACATCAGCAGAACAACAACACAGGCTTATGCACAGGAGAGTACAAGGCAGGCAGACTTTAAAAACATTATGAATTCTCATAAATGATGACGTTATTTTTGTAACATTACAACTTTTTCCTCAACATGTCAGAGAACACACAAACACACACACATGTTGGAGAAATTGTGCCGAAAATTTTGTACATGAGCAGACTGCAACTGCTGAAACACAGGAGCCATTAAAGTCCAAGATTTTATCACTGAATTAAAATTAATTCATTTATCATTCAGATGAGAAGAAGTGCCCTAGTCATATTTAAAGAAGTTACTTCCCCAAACAAAGGCAAAGGCAAAAGACGAGGGAAAGCTAAGTCATACATGTGTTCTGACTCAGCACAAATTATATTACATGAGAAAATTTATAAATAAAGACATTGTATTTATTAATATATGAATCTGTTAAGTTCTGTGTGTGCAGCATGAAGGAACTACAAACTTTTGTTTCTTTATACAACAACCTTGTGTTGTATAATGACAAATAAACTACCTTGTAATGGTTTATCTACAGGAGGAACCTATCTAAAGGCAACACGTGATAGCTTTACTGTATTATATTCAATTATATTGTCACCCACCCAAACTTAGTTGGGTGGAGGTGGTGCTGGAGTGGGTGTCGGTGCCCACTCAAAATGAACCAGAACGTTTTATATTTGTCTCACACAAAGTAACATGAATGTGGGACAGTAGTTATACAACTTTGGTTGTTTCATGCATCAATGAGGAATAAACATTATAATCTCCTTTACGCAAAAACTAGTTATCATGTCATTGTTTTGACAAGATGGAATGAGTCAGACATACTGTGTAAAGGAGTGTCCATACAAATGTTTTCACGCAGTTTTCATTCAACATGGGGAATGTTGTAAAACTGGCAACCCGTCTGTACATTATTTGTGTAGACTGCAGTGTTTTGTTAAAATAAATTTAGGACTATTTATTCACATGTTGTCATTTTTACTCTACCAGTTAATCTGGTTCTTAATGTCTTTATATGTTATGTAAAGCACTTGTATTTATTTGTTGTTGAAAGTTGCTCTACAAATACATTTGTCTTGCACTGTGCTACTGTTGTAGCTCAGTCTGATTCTATGGATAACACTGTTCACATTTTTAAGCATTAGTAATTGTAATAATCAATAACATCAAGTATGTAGTCTAAAGTAATAGGCGCAGTGAGAAGTGATTGGGTTACAAGAGAAACACTGTAGAAAGATGCAAGTCAATGTTCATATTGAACGAAGGAGTGGCAAAGACTTCTGCTAACATCTTAATTTACCAGCAATTATAATAAAATAATGTTTCATATTCTAATAATATAAAGTATGTACTCAGCACTATAAGACTCTGAGAGAGGCAATTCAGCATAGTTTCAAATTTTCATGTCTGATACTGAAGTACACTTTTTTTTTTTTTTTACCTGTCCTGCCACCTATAGAGTATGATGACCTGGATACCATATTGTGCCAGACAGATTTTACTTTAACAAGAGAGTATTAATATACTCCTTTGTCTGTTTTATTATTTATTTTATTATTTATTTTTATACCTGCAAGAGAAGGGGGATGGAAGTTGGGGACAACAGGGAAAAGCTGTGGGAAACACCAATTGCAGAAAGCAACGAAACCTGCAATAGAACAGAGAGGGGGGCTTGGGGAGGAGAAAAACAACAACAAAAAAAACAAACAAACCATAAAAAATAATAATAAAGGACAAGCAGCCGAACAGCAGCAATAAACAGCTGACATAGTAAGACAACTAAGAGAAAAATGAAAACAAGAAACAGTGAAGCACAATAAATAAGCAACACAGCACAGCCACGAGAGCTGGAATAATAACATAATAACAATTAATTTAAATAAGTAACTGAAAGAAAAGCATCAGGAATAATTCTACCAGGGACAACCTAAATTCATTTGTGTCTATGTGTGAGACTGTGTGTGTCTGGGTAAATGTGTTGTTAGTGAAAGTGGGACGCCACGACTGTGCCACCGCGACCCCAGTAACAGGCAGGCAAGAACCCCAGTAGCCGACAGGGGTGGGAGCACCCAGACTGCACATCCCGAAAACTAACTTTATACTTCAGTCTCCAGAGGGGTCCAACAACTGCACGACAGAGAAATGGGGAAGCATGGATCTGAGGCCAGCGAAGCAAACCAGGGACGCAAATTGGTCCCTCCAAGCCAACGAGGAAATGCCTCCCCCGGACTCCAATGCACAAACCTTTCAGAGACGCTGCACAGAGAAGGAAAAAAAACACAAAAAAAACAAAAACACAATGCATCAAGATGCATCAACAATCGCCCTACAATCCCACCGCAGTCCTCCAAACCCAACCAGACCCCCACCCCTAGAGGCCTGGGCACCCCGTGACCCTCCAAAGCGCAAAGGACCCCAAAATGCATGTCCCGGGGGAAGCTGCTCCCCCCCCCCCCCCCCCCCCCCGAGGAAGAACAGCAGAAGGCCGTGCCAGGAAGCTCCCCGCCGCCAGGGAGCGATAAAGCGGGAGAACCAGTCCGACAGTCCCTCAGCCCAGCCAGAGGCACCCCCCCCAAGAGTGCAGGCAGAGGCAGCAGCCCCCGAGCCCCGTTAACCCCAGGCTGGTCCCGTCCCGACCCAGCCCCCCCTGTCAACCACCCCCAAGGAAGAGGACCAAAACCCACCCCGACAACACCGGCCATGTGCCTCAGGGACTCCCGAATGCCCCCACTGGAAGAGAGCCAGCAGGGGGAAGCAGCGGGAGCCTCACCCCTGCCGAAGAGGGCCCAGGCGAGGATAAGAGACAACGGGCCCCCAGGCCCAGAGACACACCACCCGCCCAGGAATGAGCAAAAGCCAGAAACCCGAGTCCCCAGACACCTAGGTCCAGAGCGGGCAGTGAGCGTGTTGTATGGTGGAGTAAAGATACGGTGTGTGGTAACTAAAGTGCAGTTAAAATTGGAGGGTAGTTGTGACACAGGCACCCCACAACTGATAGGTAGTGGAGCCTCCCATTGTGCCCCTCCCACCCCCCAAAACCAGAACGTTTTATATTTGTCTCACACAAAGTAACATGAATGTGGGACAGTAGTTATACAACTTTGTTTGTTTCATGCATCAATGAGGAATAAAATAAAATATGATTACAATCTCCTTTATGCAAAAACTAGTTATCATGTCGGACAAAAGAGTCAGACATACTGCGTAAAGGAGTGTCCATACAAATCTTTTCACACAGTTTTCACTCAACATGAGGAATGTTGTAAAACTGGCAACCCATCTGTACATTATTTGTCTGTAGTCTGTAGTGTTTTATTAAAATGAATTTTGGACTATTTATTCACATCTTGCACTGCACTGTCATTTTTACTCTACCAGTTAATCTGGTTCTTTTTTAATTTGTTTCAATGTTTTATATTGCTGTGTTTCTTTTATATCTTATCTTAATGTCTTTATATGTTATATAAAGCACTTGTATTTATTTGTTGTTGAAAGTTGCTCTACAAATACATTTGTTCTTGCCCTGTGCTACCTCACAACAATAGCTTACCATCAATTTCTTAAGTTGTGGCTCAGTCTGAGTCCAGTGATAACATTGTTCACATTTGTAAGCATTAGTAATTGTAATATCCAATAACATCAAGTATGTAGTCTAAGGTAATATGTGCAATGAGAAGTGATTGAGGTACAAGGGAAACACTGTAGAAAGATGGATTTCAATGTTCGTATTGAACGTAGGTGTGGCAAAGAGCAGTTTGGTTGACTTCATTTAACAGCAATTATAATAACACCACCACAGACACCACAGACTTTCGTGGATAGTTTTACCCACAAACATCTGTAGCAAGCAGCAGGCTATAAAGGTATATGTAAAATATATAAAACAATTGATTCCACAGATTCAACGGAATGAATTTTTTCTTATTTTCTTTGGTATTCGTGTCACATAGCCGAGAAATGCAGTGATTATTGCTGGGTAATATGTATATGGCTGCCCAGTCTTAAGTTTCTATTTGATCATATGACAAGACTCCAGAAACCGCGTGAAACGCAAAATCTGACAAGTAGACTAGCAGAGCACACGTGCAAGCAAGCAGCCATGATATTCACACATAAAAGTCGTTTCAAGAAGAGACAGGAGAGAAAAGAACAGGAGGAGAGGGTTGCAAAGCTCCCAAATTAGACTGTTTTGGATTACTGAAGACATTGTCAATGCAGGCTTGTTGGATGCCTTTCAAATAGGTGACTAACTATACAGGTGCTTTTTCGGTTGATTTGGTGTGGCTGCCGTGCCGCTGTTTTAAACGCTGATATTTCGGGGACAGCTCACTGATGAGTAGGCCTACCTGTTTAATTGTGTGGATGTGCTTGTGGATATTAAACAGTGTGTGCGCCGTAGATGGCCTGTTTTCAGAACATGGTGTTGTGTTATGAGTGTTGAGTGTTGTGTTCTTTATTATTCACCATAATGCCTTGAAAAGGAATGTGGTTGTCGTGATTTGGGAGGTTATTGTACCTGAAAAAGTCTGCGTCATTTCAGCACTGTGGGCACCTCCTGCACTCAGGTGTTAAAAGCAGGACTGAGGCGCAGGACAGCCGAGCTGCCATAACCCTAGATCCTGAGGCATGATGGGAGACACAGAGAGGGCAACCAGATTGCTGGTCAGGGTGCGTAAAACCAGCGCCAAATACCACTGCGAAGCTGCAATACCAGCCTGTGTCTCCGCACCCCCTTCAGGAAACGCTTCACGTCCTGTCACCAAAACCTTTGTGACGAAGCGTAGGTCTTAACCATACTGAACGCCAGACCTCTGTCAATCAACAATTGTTGAAAGAAAGCCCATCTCTTCTTTTATTCTTCTTTTAGCTTTTTGGCTAGCAGCCGACTTCAACATCAAAAGGTCCGGCGTCTCGACCTTCTTCGTGCCAGTCAGAGAAGCGTGATTCGTCACTCCAGAGAACACGTCTCCACTGCTCAAGTATCCAGTGGCGATGTGCTTTACACAACTGCATCCAATGCTTTGCATTGCGCTTGGAGTTCCATGAAGCTCTCTACGCACTGTTCTTCAGCTAATCCGAAGGCCTGACAACATTTGGAGGTCTGTAGCGATTGACTCTGCAGAAAGCTGGCGACTTCGGCGCTATGCATTTCAGCATGCACTGACTCTGCTCTGAGATTTTATGTGGTCTAACACTTCGTGGCTGAATTTCTGTTGTTCTCAGTCGCTTCCACTTTGTTATAATACCACTAACAGTTGATCACAGAATATTTAGTAGTGAGGAAATTTCACAAATGGACATATTGCACAGGTGGCAACCTTCACGGTACCATGCTTGAACTCACTGAGTTCCTGAGAATCACGGAAGTGATTTGAACACCTGAATGATTGAATTCAATGATTCAGAGGGGTGTCCTAATACTTTTGGTAATATAGTGTAGTAATCCCTTACACTAGTCAAAAAGTCTCTGCACTAGTGACTGGAAAAAACAACAATTGGCTGTTACAGTTGTTACGCCTGGTCTAGGGGCCCAGACATAACATGGAACTACCCCATCTTCCCCAAGTCCCAATGAGCCACATGAACACAACTTAGACTACTGTAAAATAATGAATAGTGAATTGATTTGATGAACAGAGAGAAACAACTAGAAATCAGCACTAACCTATCAAACAAACAAAAAACAACTGTTATGGCAGAAAATTGTGTCCTCTTACATTTAATCTTTTATGTAAGATATTTTAATATTATTGTTATGTCTTATAGATATATGTATTGTCTTTTTAATCTTTAACCTTTCCTCCTCTATACTCTTTATGTTAGTCTGTTCACATTTACTAGGGTTTAGGTCAGAGCTGTGAGGTTGTTTTGGTGTTTTCCCCGTCTTGTTGTTCCTCTCCTCTCATGCAATGTTCATTCAAGGCTGAGAGAGGATCTCTGTTCGCCAAAACATAGAAACCTAGACTGTGTAAATGATGATGCATGCCTTTGCTCGGGGCCAGACGTTAGTGACTATCCTAGGAGACAGAACCTCTGGTCCAGCTGAAAGACAGCGGTTTGTTGTAACTCAATTATTTTCTCAACCCCTCACCAGGAATATAATTTCCAGGACACCAACCACAAACAACTGACCTCCCTAAACAGGAGCAAAACCGAACTGGCGGCCCACCCCTACTTAAACAAGATCAAACTGTGGCGTGTTGGGAGAGGAGGAAGATGCCCCTGCAGGCCAGCCACCACATCTTCTCCACTTATAGCAAGCCTTCAGGGAACACCCAATCATTTGCCATCAGCTGGAGCCGCAGCCACCAATCTGCCCGCTGAGCAGAGACATAACCCACCAATCACACTGATGGTCTGGCACAGATGTATTTACATAAGAAACTGTGGCAATACACACTGAACATATATCCAAGTTCACAAATTATGACCACAGAAAGCCTAACGAGTTACTGAGTAAAGCGTTACTGCCCAACACTGCTGACTGGCAATTAGATTTGAATTCTGCACCTGTACTGTGACAATATCAGAGCACAAAAGTCTCCAGATGACACAGAGTCCACTTAAAGTATGAAATAAAGTCATAAAAACATATTTTGTTTTAAATAAAATCAGCTTTATTGGTAAGTCGGTTAACATACAAAGAATTTGCTTTGGTGTATTGGTGCTTAACAATAAACATAGTAAATATAAGACAGATAAAGACAGAGGTAATACCGCAGATCAAGAATCATCCATATAAAATTGATAATAAGATACAAAAAAGGTTAAACAATAATAAAGAATGTCAACAATCCTTCTCATATTGTGTCTTACATTCATATCAAAGATTTATGTTGTTCTAAAATGGAGTAATATAATTGTACAATTTGCTACAAAACCTCAGATTTAATATAATGTTACAGCATTCAATCAGGTCTGATTAAAAACTCTATTATTTCTTTGATTATGTACCCAGTGAATTAAAGCCATGAAAAAGGTAGTATCCCCTCTGTTGTGTGTACATGTGTTTTTGTTTGTGTGTCTATTTCTTTGCTGCCTTTGTGTCCCACAAAGCCCCACTAACTGCCAACTTCAGATGTAAGTGAGCAGTAAACCCAAAATCAGGCTTCAAAAAAACGGAGGGTAAAGATGAGGACTCCGAGCAGCAGACTCATACAGCCGGCGTCACTGGCAGTTGTTGTAACAGCATTACACAAACTGGTCCCACAACAGAATGGTCCACTGGTGATGTTACCAACACTTTGCAAGGAAGGTAGGACACTCTGTTTGGCATTAGGTGTACACAGGTTTGCAGATGCACAGCCAGAGACTGAAGAATTAGTGGCTCCATTCGTCACTAAAGATAAAAAAAAAACCCAATGTTTTACTATAGATACAATATTTTTTGTTAATTGAGTAACTTCAGGAAATATTCACATCTTCCAACAAGTATTGCACCATGTGACATTACAGTAATTTAAGTGGGGCTCAAATAAAGACCTGTATAAAGTTATGATTGCTTTGAATGGAAGAAAATGTCTCAATTTGAAAAATAATAACATATTTAGACATTTTTTTTCATCAGTTCATAAACACATCGATATGTATCCCCAGGAATTTGGTGGACTTCACTCTCTCAATAGCTCTACCATTTATTTTGACACAAACATGTTATTTCATTTTCTATTCGAATGGAAGATTTTGTCATTTGTTTTGTTTGTATTTAAAGGTAACTGCATGCATTAAGTCATGTATCCACCATAGTCATTTTGAAGGTTGCTGAGAAGAATTTCAAAGTCAATAGTGTCAAATGCTTTTGATAAATCAAGGAAGATTCCAACTCCGCAGTCACCTTCATCAATAGCGAGAATCGTCATACTTGTGGTGTTATATTTTCTAAAGTACTGTAATGGGACAAGAATATTAGTTTTTTTGATTAGATTACTATAAACAATTCTTTCCTGTACCTTGGAGAGGGTAGGCAATATAGACACAAGTCGGCAGTTTTATTACCTCACTTAAAGAGCGGTTAAAGTCTTTAACTGATCACACAAATTTTCTTTGCATTTGCAGCGAAATGCTCGAAGTGTAGAGCCAAGCTGTGGTACAGGAGCGCAGCACTGCAACAACAGAGCAGGCTGAAGCGCCAAAACACAGAAGTGTTCAGTAAAGAAAGGATGGGATTTTGATCTGTGTTACTTTAGTCGATTCATTCAAATTTATACAGTTAAGCACTTACGAGACACTTAACTCACGAGAGGAGACACGTGATTGGGTTCACAAGAACGAGACGAGATTTTAACGCTATTTTTAAGAACTCTCCAATGCTGAATTACATGAAAATTTTGGGCATTAACCACTTCATTTCCTGTGTTCTGGTGATTTTTTCAGCACCGAGGTATGGTGGTTTTTATTTATGTAAAAGATTTTTAAAAAATTTAGGTGGCAGGTGACAATTCAAAATTTAAAACCATGACAGAATATGTACATGACATAACATGACACACATGTAGGTAAGATTTAGTCTTCCCTCTTTTTTGTGTCTTTTCTTTAGAGAAGTAACCTCTTTAAATGTGCATGTGGCACCTTTTCACCTCAGTGATAAATTATTTCATTTTATGTGCTCATGCTCACAATATTCTGCACATTCAAAATCTCTCCCACATATCTGTGACATGTCGAGAAAAAGTGTAATATTTCAAGACTAACACCATCAATGACAATTCATAATATCTTTAAAAGTCTACCTGCCCTACACATTACACATTCTTGCTCTGCTCATATGGTAGTTTCCTCTTCAGACCGAACCATCTGGACTCACAGGCAGAGCAGGTTTACTTGATTACTATCACAGCATACGCCAGTGTCGCATCAGCTGGGCAGAGTTAATTCGCTCAGTGAGTCGACTTTATCAGTTATACATAGATTTGTTTTTCACTGTGTGAGAAAATTGATGTGTGACATGACAGCATGTGAAAAATGTCAATTACGTGAGTCTCACCAGACAGCTTCTAGTTAATGCTGTGTAACTGGTCAGGATGGAACTTATATTAGTGCTACTTTACCTACTGCGGGCTTGTTGGATCTATAAACTTCTTGTAAAATATCGCATAAAATCTTAATCCGTAAAGTGCAGCCGCCATAGCTGTCATACAAATGTAGTACAGTGAAAGTACAATAATTACCTTTGAAATGAAAGTAAAAGTACCAATATCTCACCATTACTTTCCACCACTGGTTGATTTTCCACACCTCGCAATTACCTCACAATCCATGTGGAGACAAACTATGTTCAATTATTTATCAGAAAGACTCACCATTAAATTTTACGCAGCGGTCCTCCACTCCCTGACATTGTAATTGAGAGTTGCATTGAGAGGTGGTGGCGTTACAAGTGAAACACTTTAGGCTGTTTGGCTGAGCAGAAGGGACTGAAACAGAAAAGAACGACATCATTTATCTGAGTAAGAGAAAACATTTGTATCACAAAGTTAAAGTACAACGCAGGAGGCCAGCGTTCTTTGTTCTATTTTATATATGTTTGTATCTTTTCTTAAATTAAATGAGCTACTTATCAATTTGGACTTACTAGGTAGAGTTTCTGTGTTGCAGTTATCTGTGTTGCAGCACTGAAGAGATGCAATTACTCTCACAACACCCACGTTAAATGAAAATTTCTGAGAGCCTGTAGCTGCACACACGGAGGATGGTGCACACGCCTTCACGATTTGTGAGACTGTAACTCCAGATGAATTTACTACAAAATCAAAGTGCAGTTTGTTAATGTTGGAAGTCAGAACACATAACTGGCAGTACATGTATTTCACTGAAAAGTAATAGATCACATGAAGAAAATGTTACTTTGAAAGGTAGCTGTCCGCACACATGGTCTCTGTCAGACATGTTGATGTTACTGTGGTTGAACAGTCTGGATTTGTGCAGGTTTGACACAGAAGTGCTCCAGCTGCAATGGGGAGAAAAACTGTTAATTCAGTGATCACATCACAAGTCAAATATCAAATCAAACGTCTGAGTTTAGGGTTACAGGTTTTGATGATCTATAAATGTTGAAACATGTTTTTCTTCTTGTTGTGCAGAAGCATTTAAAAAGACACAATGGCTGTTACAAACAGTAGTTCTTTCCAATCTTTTTTCAGTAGGATCAATAAAGTCTAAAAGTTTTGGATCTGGTTAATTTAAAAATAATAATCTGTTACTATTAAGAATTTTCAACACTTTTCAACAAAAAAAAGCTTTCTGGTAAAATGAACGTCTTCAAACCTTTAAATTTTGCTCCCTGCAGAAACTCTAATGTGATAATGATAATGATAATAAGTGGAGTTACCTGTGCTGGAGAGCGCCCAGATGAGAGTCAGAGAAAGGATCAGCTTCATCATGATGATCAGGTAAGTACTGTGGATCAGTGTTTCATGATGATGATACTGCACCTTTTATACACACTGCACAAATGTGGAAAACATGCATACCTCAGGGATTGGGTGTTCCTATTTAGGGTTAATAGAGAAACACTGTAAGCTTTATCCAGCTTAAACAATTTAAACAGAGCATGTCAGAAGATGACAGGATGCCAAAGTTCTTAGCAAATCTAGGTGTGTCTTAAATGCAGTTTATTTTTGTATTACTAGAAATACTAGATGACTTTAAAAGAAAATACTACCTTGAAGGTCCGTGCGTGAAGTATAATTCATCAGTTGTTCACATTGTATGATGGAATCAGACCGTATTTCCTAATTTTATTGTCCTACTTGCGCTAAAGCAAATGTTTATTGAACAGTGTGAGTTCATTTTTCCAGAGCCGATGCTGCCTAAAGGATGTTAACACTATGCTGTGTTATTGTCACATTGAATGAAGACGTGCAATGCAATTAAGCGCAGCAAAGCGTCGGCTTGTTCAATTATCCACCTTACACAATGAAAATTGAACAAGAAAGACTAAAATCGGAAACAGCGACCAGCCACCTTCAAAATACAATGTCTGAGTTTTTATTTAGTTACTTAGTTTTTATGTCATTTTAAGGATAGCTAAACTTGCTCGTCGTATTTCTGCCACTTATCCATATATTATTTCTTAGCATGCTGTGATTCATGCCTATGTATTGACTCATTTGAACAACTTGATTAAGTCTACTGAGGCTAATCTATTCCTTTGGGTGAACGTTAAAGGCTATACACAGTGTTATGACTTGTGATGAGTCTCACTGGTAAAAAGAGTTGATTTTTCTCAAACTTTGACTTCATTGCTGCCGGTCTATTTTCATGGCAATAACACTACTACTATATCCTTGTAATACAGGAACAAGATTAACAGAAGCAGCCACTCAGACCAAACACTGTATGCTTATATTCTCTCTCTCTCATAATAAGTAATAATAAGTATGTACTTTTTACTAATGTGAGACTGACGAAAACCATTCTGCATAAAGAGTTTCAAACTTTCATGTTTGATGCTGAAATACAATTTGATGATGATATTTTACTTGTAATTGGCAGTGTTGGAAGAGGCAGTCATGTTTTACTTCAAGGCATGCAATTCTTATCCACTACACATCTTTTTGTCATATTATTATGATTAAATAAGAAATTCCTTTATTAATCCCCTGTAGGGGAAATTCAAGTTGGCACAGCAGCACAGAGGAATGTAAGGAGAAGAAAAACACAATAAAAGTATTGTAGAATCAGTTGAATAAATGAATGAATAAATACACTCACCGGCCACTATATTAGGTACACTTGTTCAATTACTTGCTAACTCAAATAGCAAATCAGCCAATCAGCAATCACATGGCAGCAACTCAATGCATTTAGGTATGTAGATGTGGTCAAGGCAACCTGCTGAAGTTCAAACCGAGCATCAAAATGGGGAAGGAAGGGGATTTAAGTGACTTTGAACGTGGCATGGTTGCTGGTGCCAGACGGGCTGGTCTGAGTATTTCAGAAACTGTTGATTTACTGGGACAGTTGTGACGAAAATGCAGTGTTGATGTCAGATGCCAGAGGAGACTGGGCAGACTGGTTCGAGATGCAGTGGTGGAAGAAGTACAAATTTCATAATCTGCTGCAACTGCGTCCTTCTCATACTGTCAAAATACAATAAAATAAATAAAAAAAAGTCTCTCAGCGAAGAGTTTGGGTGCTGTGGCGATGTGGAGTCAGGCAAAATGCTCTTATTCTGAAATGCTCCCTGTGGGATATGCAGCCATGCAGATGACGGAACAAAATTGGGTCGCTCCACTGCTGAAACGCTGAAGAGAGTGGACGTGGACGTGGACGGCAGTGAATGTTGACGGCGGATGGAACAAAACTGCGGCAATTGTATGAAATACTTGTGCTCATACCAGAAGCAGCTCTCCTCTCTGCTCCACTGAGAATATGCAGCCAGTCTATTTTTGATGGAAGCCACGTCATGCAGCACAGAACAAATGAGGACACGTAGAGGAAGCCCCATCCACTACAGGAATGTTACTTGTCTAACTGTTATAAAGTGCGGCAACAATCTCATTTACAATATTCATCTAGCTCATTAACTGTTTCGTTATCATCCATTGCACACTGTTCAGACTGCGCCCAACATTACTACATTACTCTCACACCAACATTCTAAAGTTGGCAGTAATTGGTTTCAGTCTTTACAATGTTCAGAAAAGTACAGGAGAGAGAGATCAAGACGAGCCTGTACATATCGAAAATAATGTGGGCCTGACTCTTGAATGGCTCTAAATTTATGCTCCAAGTACTGACAGTATGCCATCATTCCTCTTGCGCCTAATGAGTGGGGCTGTTGGTTGCTCTTCTCCAGTGTCAGCCCGGCTGACGGTGTGTGTCCTGTTTATTTCTCCTTGTTTCTTGCGATTCTGTTTTTCCCTTGTGTTTTGGCCTGTCTGTGTCTCCTCTGCTCCCCTTGCATGTGTTCTCCCTCTCTTTCTCTGCTCCTGAGCCCAGCTGACGATCCACACCTGCACCTCGTCAGCCACCTCCTCTGCCTGCCACACCTGCCAGCAATCAACTCCATCCCTGCTGGTATTTCAACCACGGTTCTCCACACAATCTCTGCTTGCTCCTGACCTGACCTGACGCCACTGCTTGCCTCAAGCCTTTTCTGCTACATCTCTGTTCCCCGTTTTCTGTTTTCCCTGCTACTAACCCTGTCTTTCTGCATTTCCCCAGGTCCACTCATCTCCGTCCTCCGCCCGGGCTGCCTACCTCCCCTCTCCTCTCCTCTCGGGCGTCTTCCACGGCACCCTCTTGGTTCCCCCTCGTGCCTCTCAGTCAACCTGCCCCCACGCCCCTCCAACAACCCCCTGGTCAGTTCTCCCGGACCTCCTCTCTTCCTCGGCCCCCGTCGCCTCACAGTTCCCTCGTCCCAGCCTCCTGCGTCCCACATGCTCCTCGGCTCCTTTGCCTCAGCCCCCTCTGCCCTACTCGCTCTTCGTGCCCGTGTTCCCGGCATCCACCTCTCCCTCGCCTCCACTTCTTCACCCCCTTTTCCGTCAATAAAAAAACTTCACCTGAGTGTTGCTTTTGGGTCCTCTGTCCAACATCCACAACACAATGTTAATTTACTTTTTTCATTTAGTGCCCAAACACAACATCTGAATGGCTGGAGACTGCTGATGGATTCCAGAAGAAGTTGCCGTTCCCCCACTGTCTGGGTGCTTTGGATGGGAAACGTAGCAATTAGCCCTCCACCAAATTCTGGTTTATTACAATTACAAACAATTTAATTCCATAGTACTCATGGCCCTGGTTGACAGCAACTATAAATTTATATATGTAGACATTTGATGCAATGTAAGAGTGTTTAGGGGATGCACACTTCAGGAGTCACTGGAGCAGCAAACGGCCAACATCCCCCCCTGCCTGGATCACAGAAGGAGATACCATACTACATGGTAGCAGAGTAAGCATTACCCCTAAAACCATACATCATGAAGCCATATGCTAGGAGAGGTCTTTCTACTGAACAGAGGGTTTACAATTATAGATTGTCAAGAGGATGGGGTGTAGAAAATGCCAACAAATGGCATGTATTACTGTCCCCCATCAACCAACCGCCAGCTGTGGTGGAAAATATGGTCCTCGCCTGCTGTGCAATGCACAACTTCCTTCGAGAGGAATACAGTACTGTGTATAATGAATGAGAAACAACGCGGATACCTGGAGTCAGGATTCATCTTTGCGGCAGGCTGTTCTGCCTGGGTCTACCAATCCCACCCAGCAGGCTAAGATGACAAGGGAGATCTTAACTGAGTACTTCAACTCAAAGAATGGAGTTGTTCTGTGGCAATGGGACAGTATAAATGTGTAGGCTATGTTTGTGTCAGTGAATATGTGTAAAATAAATATTCTCACGTTTTGAGGGATGTTTGACTTTGACTGCATTTTCTTCAAGTGGATCTCAAGAAACTTCATTTTCTGCACAATCCAGGACTGACGTGGTGTGACAAAGCCACCACTGCCTGATGGCTTTACCTTCAGGTATTGACTGTATTGAGTCCTCATGGTCTCCATCTTTGCCTTCACAATAGTCTCTGTAACAAACAATAGATCCAGCTACCATTACTCAACAGTAACTTTATGATTCATAATTGTTCTTAAGATTTTAAGAGCAATTAACTAAAAGGTAATATGATTAATTTATTTATCCTGCCTAGTACCTGGTTATTAATACTACTTCTACTAATTATAGGCATCTTTTAACTTGCCATTAGTACTACACATACATCAGAAGAGCATGTTCAATTGTCAAATTTAGCTATTTTCCCCTCTCTTCTCTACTCAGTAGCTTACTATGGCTACATTTTGACCGATGGGTATTCAACTGAAGGTCGAGCTAACTTGCATGTGTATAATGTTACAAATAAAGCCATCTAGGATACAAGTTACTTATGATCGCTACCTCTCACAGCGGCCCCTCCCCTCCCATGACTTCAAGTCATATGAATCTCAATTGCAAACATTATGTTAACAATAAACCTGATCTGAAATTGTATTCGGGTTACAGTGAACTGTTTTAGTAGTTAGCTAGCTATATATATATAGTAAGCTGCTATGTATTTTGCCGCGTTAATCTTGCTATCGCGGTTGGAATGTTCTGTAGCCTATATGTCCTAAATATCCTCTTTGTAACGTTGCTATGTGACCATAAAAAAACCTATATGAATAATGATATATTTTTGAAAATGTTGTTGTGAACCAGTTGACATGATATCTTTGATAAGTTTCAGTCTGGCTTTCGTAAAAAACATTCAACTGCTCCGTTAGGGCCTCAAAAGATATTTTGATGGCTGCTGATGGGGGTAAATATTCTGTGCTGGTCTTACTAGATCTCTGTGCAGTGCTACTGTTGATCACTGAAAAAAACTGTGGGCATTACTGGATCAGCTCTGGATTGTTTTTTCTGTGTCCATAGGAAAATATATGTCAGACTCTCCTTTGTCCTGTGGTGTGCCCCAAGGTTCTGTGCTCGGCCCCCTGCTGTTCAGTCCGTATATGCTTCCTCTTGGAAAGATTATTGGTAGTTTTGAAGAAATATATTGTTATGCTGACGACATCCTAGACACAGTTGCAGAATTGCTTAGCCTCCATTAACAAATCGATGGCAGACAATTATTTGCAAATAAATTCAGACAAAACTGGGGTGGTGATTTTTGTCCCAGACAACATTACCCCTAAGATTAGGCAGGCCATTGGGACTCTGTCATCCTGTGATTGTAATGTTGTGCAAAATCTGGGTGTCATTTTTGGCAAATGTATGTTTTTAACAGTCATGCTAAACCTGTGGTTCGTTCCTGTTTTTTCCATCTCAGGAACATTGCTAAGATTATCGGTGGTATCTAAAAAAAAAAGATGGAGATGCTTGCTCATGCTTTTATTTATTCTCGTTTGGATTATTGCAATGTACTGTAGGATACACTTCTCCTCAGAGAAGAATCCTTGGACTGACTGCAAGTTCGACAGAATGCAGCTGCAGCAAATGTTCAGGATGTTTGTCAACTTTGCAGAACTTTTAGGGAACGTTACACATAGTTGCGGGAACGTTACCCCCTACCTGGGCATGTGTCAAGATGGATTATGCCAAAACAATTTGGACCCAATAACAGAAAGGAGTACACATTATGAAGAAAGGTAGCAAGGAAACAATGCTAGGAGGAATTTAAGTTCTCCTTCCCCCTTTTGTTGTTTAATCTTGATGATTACAGCTCACGGAAACAAAAAAATCCATCTCTCAAAATATAAGAATATTAGAATAAAGAATTAAATGTCGGCCTGAGAAGAGCCTTTAATCTCTCAGTCTTGTTCAGTACACACAACCACAATTATGGGGAAGACTACTGACTTAATAGTTGTCCAGAAGACATTAATTGACTCCCTGCAGTCAAACAGAGGAGGAAGTGAATATATGAAAATCATTCCGGTGTCAGCTTTAGTCTTATAACACATGGTGGTTGACAAACTACCGATCTGTGCACACATTGGCAAAAAGGCAACACTTATGATGGGTCAATGAATCCAGTGATGTGAGTGATCTATATTGAAGAATCTTGACTCTGGGTTTATGTTGGGGAACTTACAATTACTACAATATCAAAGGTCACACCTATAGAGCAACTAGGGTTCATTCATTCATCATCCCCCAGATCACACAATCCTAACCACTCACACACCACCACCTTCTTTATAACTGGTATCCTCAATGAGAAGTAATTTCTTTGTGGACCTGCCATCATGCAGTAGATTGTATCTACCAGGAGAGGGCACTGTAGGACCTTTTGTGACTTGTTACCAGTTGCTGGCAGTGGTAGTAAAAACAGTGTCACTGATTGGTAAATAGTACTTGTCAGAGCACAAATATATATATATATATATATATATATATATATATATATATATATATATATATATATAGTAGTAGTAGTACAAGTAGGTTCACACACACAAATAATTTGCTTTGGTGTTTTGTGCTTAACAATAAACGTAGTAGATAGAAAATATAAGACAGATAAATAGAGCAAGGACTGCAATCATAAAAATAAAATATAAAATTGACAATAAGATATGAAAAAGGTGTATATACGAATAATGAGTATAGGGTTTCCTCTCATATTGAGTCCTACATTAATATCAAAAATGAGAACTTTTCAAAATGGATATGACTATTTGTAAAATTTGCAACAAAACTAGAATTATAAAATAATGTTACAGCATTCAATCAGGTGTGATTAAAAAAAATTAAAATAAGTTGTGTACCAAGTAAATTAAAGCCATGTAAAAGGTAGTTTGCCCTGTTGTGTGTACATATATGTGCAGCAGATGGCTCATTCAGGGAAAGATACAGCAGGCGTCACTGGCAGTCCACAACAGGATAGTCCACTGGTGATGTTACCAATACTTTGCAAGAAAGATAGGCTATCCTGGCTGACAACAGGTGTACACATATTTTAAGATGCACAGCCAAATAATTATGTGGTTCTGGACCCACTCGTCTATAGATGAAACAAAGTTTTACAACAGAAACTATATTTTTTGTCAATTAGGTAACTTCAGCAAGTATTCACTCCAAGTCCTTTAATACTTTGACTAATTATATGTTGATTAAATATGTTTGTAGGAGCCATTTATGTTTATTGTTGGCATGATATGTTAATTTGTGTGGATATATTTATATTAGTATTTTGGACACTGGGTGGCAGTTATTAGTGCATATGGTTGTATATCGGGTGGCATAGGTGACAGGAAGTGGTAGGCACAGGTAGGAGGAGCACACACAGTTCTCCACGGACCACAGATCACAGATCACAGACGACGGGCGAGTTCAATCTCAAAACGTTTTGCACCGGTTTGCAATGTTTTCTGATTGAGCGACACGTTTTCTTGCAACGTTGCGCAACGTTCTGCAACGGGCTTCGATGTATGTTTTCTCCCGTTTGGTAGGCGTGTCTTAGGTGTTACCCAATCAGCTGCCACAAGTTAGTAAACACAACGGTGTAGAAAGGTAAGAAAATGCAGTGCGTACACAGCAGGGTGTTCAAGGCTCCACTGTTTCCGTAGAAAAAACGTTTTGTCGGCGCACAAAAGAATAAGAAATCAACCGGTATGTTCATCCATTTGTATTATTCTCAACTGCAATAAACCACAAACCTCAACTGCAATAGTGACTGGAAAATCTTCTGTCTGCATAAACCTACATTACTGACCTACCCGTGTATGGCAAAAATTTCCATTACACTATTACTTTATATAATGCATTGTTAATACTTGGGTAAATCATTTACTTGTAATAGCCTGTGTTGAAGGAGGTATTCATACAACACACTTAACTACAGGTGGGTACCTTTACTTATGTAATATCAAAATTCAAAAATTATTTATTTTTAAAGCAGCCTATTAAAATAAAAATCCTCATTATGCAGGGGAACTGGCCTTAGCTTTCAGACAGGAGTATATATGGGGATGGGCTGGTATAAATTCTAACGAGGGGTAATTGGGGAATGAGGAACAGTGAGTAGGTGTCTGTGGGAGTCAGGTGACGGGGAGTGGTGTCTGAGGGCATCTGGTGGGTGGATGGAGATAGACAAGTGTGCAGAGTTTTTAGGAAATGCATGTATCTGTAGAAATTGAAAGGTAGCAGAGAGGCAGAATGGGCATAGATAAGAGCAACTGAGGCCGATATTGTGATGCTCATCTTAAATTACGTGTGCTAGTTTTACTAAAAAAAAGGACTATTTCAGAAGCAGTTTGATTTTCAAGATGGTTGAAGTGGAGCCAATTTTAACCAGGCCCACTTTATTTACGGGGTATTTGGTATTGTTTGCCTCTGGAAAATACTTCTTTACATATTGTTTCTAAGTGGCGTACATGGTTGATATACCTTTTCAGATTGTATCAACATGGTTGAATGTAATTTGCTTTGGATAAAGGTGTCAGCTAAATAAATGTAATGAAATGGAGCTGAAGATAATAGCTGAAGAAGATGAAAAGTCAGTGTTTTAAGAAGTCCTTTTTCAAAAAAATTTCTGTGTTCTAACACTGGGTAAAAATAAGGAGCCCGAGCAGCAGATGGATCACACCCAGATGGACACAGCAGGGGCCTGTACCACGAAACATGATTTGAGTTTATCCAGATAAATTCAGGGTTAACCCTGGGTTTTCTTACCGGGGTAGATCACCATGGTAACTTACGCTG
This sequence comes from Micropterus salmoides, assembly GCF_014851395.1. NCBI lineage: Eukaryota > Metazoa > Chordata > Actinopteri > Centrarchiformes > Centrarchidae > Micropterus > Micropterus salmoides. The sequence goes on along the minus strand of NW_024040374.1, from coordinate 1,966,156 downwards.
AATGGCTAACATGCTCTGGAGAAGGTTATGTTCCAGATGAGAGATCAACTCTATAAAAACACCACCTACTGACCAATCAGCTCTCTTGGGAAATGACATCACCATCTGTAGATCCCACAGACTGTTTTATAGGCTGCTTAATGTTTGCTGCGCTGATGTGGAGAAACGTCTGTAGGCTATAGCAATATCATCCTAAAGAGACTGACTGAAAGCCTTAGACTATTGTAGGCCAACAGTTTTTTTTTACAGTAAGCCTACTTACTGCTTTGAAATGTGTTTCATATTTTTATTTTGCTCCCGGTCTGTTTCACACAGCCTGTCACAGCCGTTAACATAAATGGGTTTCTTTTTTCAAATAAATATAAATAAACCTTTCTCAAAGCAGTTTCATTTGTTATTCGACATTTCTCGTTGCAAGCTGTTTTTAACAAATGCTTTGAAAAAGTGGTGGGGACATCTTGAATATATCAAGGATTAAAGGACTTATGTCTCAGCAGGACCTGGAAAAACTTATCCATGCATTTATCTTGAGTCGACTTGACTACTGTAACAGTGTCCTTACAGGGCTCCCTAAGAAATCCATCAGACAGCTGCAGCTGATTCAGAACGCTCGAGTCCTCACTAAGACCAAAAAGGTGGATCACATCGCTCCAGTTCTGAGGTCTTTACATTGGCTTCCTGTATGTCAAAGAATTGATTTCAAAATCCTGCTGTTAGTTTATAAAGCACTAAATGGTTTAGGGCCAAAATACATTTCCGATCTTCTGCTTTGTCATGAACCATCCAGACCTCTCAGGTCATCTGGGGCAGGTCTGCTTTCTGTCCCCAGAGTCAAAACTAAACAAGGAGAAGCAGCGTTCAGTTATTATGCTCCGTATATCTGGAACAAACTCCCAGATGACTGCAGGTCTGCTGAAACTCTCAGTTCTTTTAAATAATAATGTGCAATAATAATCCATGCTGCTAGACACCTGTCCAAATCAGATCTTATTGAATGTTTGTTATAATTTAAACTTATTTTATATTTCATATTGAACTGTACTACCTTTTTTGGCAAATTAAAATCCACCAAACAAACTCACACACACCTAGTTTCACACTTTAACTAAACAATCACCCTAGTTACAGCCCAGCTACCAGTCTGCAGTCATAACGCTCATTATATGCTGACAAAAAAGGTGGATGCAAATAATAATCTCTGCAGGTAGCCCACAACATCTGTTCTGCCGAATTATACCTCTTTAGCTCCTTATCAGAAACGTCACTTATCAAACGCAGGAATCACCTCAGAGTGCTGAATCTCAAGGAACGCGAATAAATCATCCCCACTATCGTTTTTGAACAGTACACTCACAGCACAGCACAGCACAGCTCTCCTCGGCGAGCAGGCAGAACTCTGCTATTATAATAGTATCTGACTAGTATCTAACTGAACAGTGACTGCGTTACAGGACGAAGCCAAATCTAACATTACCCATTTGCCGTTAACATAACGTCAGCTAACAGAGCTGAGCCTTTACTTTACAACTTCACACTAGCATTTTCTTCAAAGCATTATCAACCTAATGTCTAACACTAAGGTTAATCTAATACATTTTGGCTTCTCTCTTCTTGCTGACGTGTCTTTCACTCCTTAAAAGCTGCTGTTGGAACACTAACTCCCGTTAACATAGCATCGTTAGCAGCATTATTCAACTGGTACATGCATGTTGAAATGTCCAAACGGTGAGGCTAACAGACGGCGGACCGAGTGCTAAGAGTGACAAGGGCCAGAGCCGCCTGTCAATCAAAGCGGCCACGCCCCTAATAATGCAGAACTTTAAGGCTTAATATAATTTAAACAGGTGAGTTGTAAAAAAAAAAAAAAAATCACCCCCCTCAGTTAATACGAAGGGCAAAATTAGCAATATACACTAAAACTATTTTTTGAGCCAGGCTGTAAACATGTTTTATTCTGCTGTAAAGTTGGGCTTTTTAACATGGGGCTAGCCAGCCTCAAGTGGCCACTCGATAAATTGCAGTTTAATTAATGCTATGTTGGAAACTGATGCTGACTGGAGTTCGTTGTTTTTAAACAAAAATAAAAAGGAAAAGAAGGGTGAGGAGACGACATAGCAAAGATGAGCCATGCACCCCTCTCTCTGTGTCGTTTTTTTGCAGACTAATGAAGAAGAGAGTAGGTAACAAAACCTATTCAGCTACTGTTGTATGGACTTTCTTGTATGGAGCAAGAACTATTATAACTTTATTCATTAAGATAAGGAAGCAGTGGTTCTCAAAATGAACCCCAACATTTTATATTTGTCTCACACAAAGTAACATGAATGTGGGACAGTAGTTATACAACTTGATGGTGTGTTTCATGCATCAATGAGGAATAAAAGAAAATGTGATTATAATCTCCTTTGTGCAAAACCTAGTTATCATGTCATTGTTTTGACAAGATGGAAAGAGTCGGACATACTGTGTAAAGGAGTGTCCATACAAATCTTATCACACGGTTTTCACTCAACATGGGGAATGTTGTAAAACTGGCAACCTGTCTGTACATTATTTGTGAAAACTGTAGTGTTTTATTAAAATAAATTTAGGACTATTTATTCACATCTTGCACTGCACTGTCATTTTTATTCTTTACTTTTTATTTCAATGTTTTATATTTCTGTCTTTCTTTTATTATTTTATCTTAATGTCTTTCTATGTTATGTAAGGGAAGGCAAGTTTATTTGTATAGCACATTTCAACAACAAGGTAATTCAAAGTGCTTTACATAAAAAAAGCAACAGGGAAATATAAAAAAAGTTTAAAGCTACATAGGGAAATTGAAAAAAAACCATTTAAATATAATAAGTTACATTGCAGTGTACAATCAGGGTTAAGAGTTAAATGGAAAATAAAAACAGTCTGAGGGTTGAGCAAATAAGTGAGTCACAATTATTTTGAAAAGAGAATAAACAGAGAAGTACACTTAATCTACTCTCTCTAGCTAGTCTGTACTCTGGTCCACAGCAATCTTTGGGTCCACAGAAACTCCAAAAACCCTCGGACACTACAGAGAAACCAGGACATGTCTGTCCGCAGGCCGCTTTGATCCAGTTATACTCTGGACCCACCTGTGTGTTTACAGGTGGACAGAGGTTCCTGTAAATTCCTCAGGCGTGACATTTAAGACCACTTCCTTCACTCTGTTCAATCTCACTCTCATTATCTTTTCACTCAATTACTTACTCATTTCTCACCGTGTAAATATTTAATTAAAAGCAATGGTAAAAAGCTAAAAATAAAGAAAAAGATAACAGTGGTAAAAAGAAAAATCTTAAATATTTAATTAAAAGCAATGGTAAAAAGAAAGGTCTTCAGTCTTAATTTGTTTAGACTTGTTTAGTTTTGACTCTGGGGACAGAAAGCAGACCTGATCCCAGACGACATGAGAGGTCTGGATGGTTCATAACAAAGCAGAAGATCGGAAATGTATTTTGGCCCTAAACCATTTAGTGCTTTATAAACTAATAGCAGGATTTTGAAATCAATTCTTTGACATACAGGAAGCCAATGTAAAGACCTCAGAACTGGAGCGATGTGATCCACCTTTTTGGTCTTAGTGAGGACTCGAGCAGCAGCGTTCTGAATCAGCTGCTGTTGTCACTGTTACAGTAGTCAAGTCGACTCAAGATAAATGCATGGATAAGTTTTTCAAGGTCCTGCTGAGACATAATCCTTTAATCCTTGATATATTCTTTAGGTGATAGTATGCTGGCTTTGTAATTGTCTTAATGTGGCTCCTCAAAGTCCCAGTTCCCTTTGATGACAATACTTTTACTTAGACAGTGTTGAAGGAAGTATTCAGAACTTACTGAAGTCAATCACAATGAACTTACTTAACTACAAGTGGGTTACTTTTACTTAGGTGAAAGTATTATCACTATCAATATGCAGGGGAATTGGCCTTTGCTTTCAGACAGGAGTATATTTGGTGATGGGCTGGTATAAATGCTATCAAGGGGTAATTGGAAAATGAGGAACAGGTAAGTAGGTGGCTGTGGGAGTCAGGTGACTGGGAGTGGTGTCTAATGCTGCGTTCCAGGCAACTAGAAAAATTATCCTGGAATGCCACTTGAAGTCGGATATCCTACTTGTGAACTCGTGAAAAAATATGTACCCCGACTTCTCGAGTATCAGCTAAATGATCACCCATTGCTAAATGATCATGGAAGCACACTGTAAATGGTAAACCATAAACTAAAAGGCAACAATAATAATAATAATAAATAATACATATACGATCATATAGTGAAACCCGTTCTGCATGTACATTGATGTAGAAATATGTTAGGCCTATTAGGTAGCTGGCTACAGTAAAGACTCTCATAAAGTCATCTTCTCGGCATAAAAGTTATTGTTAAAAATGCCAAAACATTAGGAAGTGTAATCTACAACACTGACTGACTTGAGGGTTACCAACTGAGCTAGAGGGGTACACAGTTAACTAGTAATGTATAGGCTATTTACACTCACCTAAAGGATTATTAGGAACACCATACTAATACTGTGTTTGACCCCCTTTCGCCTTCAGAACTGCCTTAATTCTACGTGGCATTGATTCAACAAGGTGCTGAAAGCATTCTTTAGAAATGTTGGCCCATATTGATGGATAGCATCTTGCAGTTGATGGAGATTTGTGGGATACACATCCAGGGCACGAAGCTCCCGTTCCACCACATGCCAAAGATGCTCTATTGGGTTGAGATCTGGTGACTGTGGGGGCCATTTTAGTACAGTGAACTCATTGGCATGTTCAAGAAACCAATTTGAAATGTTTCGAGCTTTGTGACATGGTGCATTATCCTGCTGGAAGTAGCCATCAGAGGATGGGTACATGGTGGCCATAAAGGGATGGACATGGTCAGAAACAATGCTCAGGTAGGCCGTGGCATTTAAACGATGCCCAATTGGACCTAAGGGGCCTAAAGTGTGCCAAGAAAACACCCCCCACACCATTACACCACCACCACCAGCCTGCACAGTGGTAACAAGGCATGATGGATCCATGTTCTCATTCTGTTTACGCCAAATTCAGACTCTACCATCTGAATGTCTCAACAGAAATCGAGACTCATCAGACCAGGCAACATTTTTCCAGTCTTCAACTGTCCAATTTTGTTGAGCTCTTGCAAATTGTAGCCTCTTTTTCCTATTTGTTGTGGAGATGAGTGGTACCCGGTGGGGTCTTCTGCTGTTGTAGCCCATCCGCCTCAAGGTTGTGCGTGTTGTGGCTTCACAAATGCTTTGCTGCATACCTCGGTCGTAACGAGTGGTTATTTCAGTCAAAGTTGCTCTTCTATCAGCTTGAATCAGTCGGCCCATTCTCCTCTGACCTCTAGCATCAACAAGGCATTTTCGCCCACAGGACTGCCGCATACTGGATGTTTTTCCCTTTTCACACCGTTCTTTGTAAAACCTAGAAATGGTTGTGCGTGAAAATCCCAGTAACTGAGCAGATTGTGAAATACTCAGACCGGCCCGTCTGGCACCAACAACCATGCCATGCTCAAAATTGCTTAAATCACCTTTCTTTCCCATTCTGACATTCAGTTTGGAGTTCAGGAGATTGTCTTGACCAGGACCACACCCCTAAATGCATTGAAGCAACTGCCATGTGATTGGTTGATTAGATAATTGCATTAATGAGAAATTGAACAGGTGTTCCTAATAATCCTTTAGGTGAGTGTATGTCAGTTGTTGCAGTTAAACTGCCATTCTTTGAAGTAACACCTAAAACACTGCTGAGTGTGCAACTGTGTCCACTTTGTCTCGGTCAGCCATGGTTTTCGTTCACTTTCGGCGTCATGCACCACCATGCACCTAGAACGCTTTGAGGTCGGAAGTCAGAAGTTTCAACTGGGAAAAAACCCAGTTCCGACCGGTATCGAACGTGGCTTAAGGGCATCTGTTGAATGAATGGAGATAAACAAGTTTGCAGAGATTTTAGGAAATGCATGTATCTGTAGGGCCTTTTGCCCAATGTTAACTGGGATTGGCTCCAGCCCCCCGCGACCCTGTACGCAGGATAAGCGGTTGACGATGGATGGATGGATGGATGTATCTGTAGGGCCTTTTGCCCAATGTCAACTGGGATTGGCTCCAGCCCCCCGCGACCCTGTACGCAGGATAAGCGGTTAACGATGGATGGATGTATCTGTAGGAAATGAAAGGTGGCAGAATAGGCACAGATAAAAGCAACTGAGGCCGACATATGACGCTCATCTTATATTATGTGCGCTAGTTTTACAAAAAAACTATTTAATTTGATTATTATTATTTTATTATTTTATTTAAAATGATATTTAAGAAGCAATTTGATTTTGTAGATCAAAGTGGAGCCAAGTTTAACCAGGCCCACTTTATTTACGGTGTAGTCGGGGGAAAAAAACTCTATACATATTGTTTTTAAGTGGCGTACATGGTTGATGTAACTTTTCAGATTATATCCACATGGTTGAATGTAAGCTGCTTTGGATAAAGGTGTCAGCTAAATAAATGCAATGAAATGGAGCTGAAGAAGATGAAAAGTCAGTGTTTTAAGAAGTCCTTTTGGAGGTTCAAGGTTAAAGGTAAAATGAAGCAGTCAATCAAGTTTACATGATTTACAAAATGGATTTCTACTATAATTAACAATTATATAAGAAACATGACAATTGTAAACATATAAAAGAAAAAAGAAGCCCTGTTATATCTTTTGCTGCAAGGGCGCCACCATTGTCCGGTATTATAACCTGTGATGTCACGGGGTTGGTTGGCAACAAAAACACAGTGAAAGACAGAGATAGTGAAAGACAGAGATAGCTAAAGACAGAGATAGCGAAAGACAGAGACAGTGAAAGACAGAGTCAGTGAAAGACAGAGATAGTGAAAGAGAGATAGTGAAAGACAGAGATAGTAAAAGAGAGATATTGAAAGACATATATAGTGAAAGAGACAGTGAAAGACAGAGATAGTAAAAGAGAGATAGTGAAAGACATATATAGTGAAAGAGACAGTGAAAGACAGAGATGGTGAAAGAGACAGTGAAAGAGAGATAGTGAAAGAGAGAGATAGTGAAAGAGACAGTGAAAGACAGAGATAGTGAACGATAGAGATAGTGAAAGACAAAGATAGTGAAAGACAAAGATAGCGAAAGACAGAGACAGTTAAAGACAGACATAGTGAAAGATAGATAGTGAAAGACAGTGGAAGAGAGATAGTGAAAGATATAGATAGTAAAAGACAAAGATAGCGAAAGAGAGATAGTGAAAGATAGAGATAGTGAAAAACAGTGATAGTGAAAGACAAAGATAACAAAAGACGGAGATAGCGAAAGACAGAGATAGTGAAAGAGACAGTGAAAGAGAGATAGTGAAAGACAGCGATAGTGAAAGAGACAGTGAAAGACAGAGATAGTGAAAGAGATTTAGGGAAAGACACAGTTAAAGACAGAGAAAGTGAAAGAGACAGTGAAAGTAAGAGATAGTGAAAGACAGAGATAGTTAAAGACAAAGATAACGAAAGACAGACAGTGAAAGAGAGATAGTGAAAGATAGAGATAGTGAAAGACAGCGATAGTGAAAGAGACAGTGAAAGACAGAGATAGTGAAAGAGATTTAGGGAAAGAGACAGTTAAAGACAGAGATAGTGAAAGATAGAGATAGTGAAAGAGACAGTGAAAGTAAGAGATAGTGAAAGAGAGAGATAGTGAGACCAGTAAAGACAGAGATAGTGAAAGACATAGTGAAAGATAGAGATAGTGATAGAGACAATGAAAGAGAGATAGTGAAAGATAGAGATAATGAAAGATAGAGATCGTGAAAGATTGAGATAGTGAAAGACAGAGATAGTGAAAGAGACAATTCAATTCAATTTTATTTATATAGCGCCAAATCACAACAGTTATCTCACAGCGCTTTTCATGAAAGAACAGGTCTAGACCGTACTCTACATACATACTTTTTTCCCACCAAGAGCAAGCACTAGGCGATGGAGACAGTGAAAGAGAGATAGTGAAAGACAAAGATAGTGAAAAACAAAGATAGTGAAAGATAGATAGTGAAAGACAGATAGTGAAAGATAGAGAAAGAGACAGTGAAAGAGAGATAGTGAAAGACAGAGATAGTGAAATATAGAGATAGAGAAAGAGATAGTGAAAGATAGAGAAAGAGATAGTGAAAGATAGAGAAAGAGATAGTGAAAGATAGAGAAAGAGATAGTGAAAGATAGATAGTGAAAGACAGAGATAGTGAAAGACAGATAGTGAAAGATAGAGATAGAGAAAGAGACAGTGAAAGAGAGATAGTGAGAGAAAGAGACAGTGAAAGAGAGATAGTGAAAGACAGAGATAGTGAAAGATAGAGATAAACAGATAGTGAAAGACAGAGATAGTGAAAGACAGAGATAGTGAAAGATAGAGATAGAGAAAGAGATAGTGAAAGACAGATAGTGAAAGACAGAGATAGTGAAAGACAGAGATTCATATCAGACACACAGAAACTCCCCTATTTACTGGAAGAAATGCCCAAATGTGAAATAATTGCTGTAAAATATGTCTCCTCATGCCATGAAGTGAGAACAACCAGAGGAACCTCAGACTGATTAATAATTGTACAGATTTTCATTATTATTTTGATCATTTGATATTTTAGTAATTGTTTTGTTTTTACATTTGACACAGATTTTTTTAAGTTATTATTATTTTTAATAAATTTATTATTTAAAATAAATTTTTTGTCTATTAATATATAAACACACACACACACATTACTGTTTCTTTTTTTTTTTTTTTTCTTTTTTTTAATATTTTTGTTTTGAACACACACACACAAACACACGCTTACTGTTTTATTTATTTATTTTATTTATATTTTTATATTTTTTTAACCCACACACACACGCTTACTGTTTTATTTATTTTATTTTTAATATATATTTTTTAACACACACACACAAACACACGCTTACTGTTTTATTTTATTTTTTTAACACATACACACACTCTTACTGTTTTATTTATTTTATTTTTAATGTATATATTTTTTAACACACACACACGCTTACTGTTTTATTTATTTTATTTTTAATGTATATATTTTTTAACACACACACACGCTTACTGGTTTTTTTATTTACTTTATTACATTTTTTATCACACACACTAGTAGGTAAACTAGTTGTTCGCCGGACCAAAAGACTGAAGCCTGAAGTTGCTCCGTCTGTTTTCAATTTCACTGCCTGTAATGTGTGTTCTACTGACCACCCAACATACTCTGACAACAGTGGGAAAGAGGCATCAGTCTGACGGAGGGAAAAGGTGCTAAAACACGTCAGCCAGGCAAGGAAGAGACAGGTAAAAAAGAAAACAAGCAACACACAAAAAACAAAAAAGTTAGAACTATACCCTCTCACCATCTGACTCGCCTTCACTGTATGGGTTTCCTGGGGCCCATTGTGATATAAAGTATGAATCTGGGTTGTAATCTTTACTTTGCTCAAGTGGTGTCTTCACATACAGTGGAGTTCTGTCTCCTCCAATTTCCCCATTTATCCATTTGTACAGTGAAGCTCGCATAAATGATCCCAAGAACAATTAGAACAGGAAATAAGACATGGATGATCAAAGCACCCCAAGGGCCCAATTGGTCATTTAACCATTGGTTGAAACTAAAACCCGCTGAGTTAGAAGGGCCGAATTCATTCAGAATTTTCTCAAATGCTGTGATTACAGTAGTAATATTGTCTGAATTGTCAGGGATAAGTGTAACACATGCTTCCTCTGTTAAATTTAGTCACACATAACCCTCCAGTTTTAGCCAAAATGTAATCCAAAGCCATCTCATGTTTCAGCAGAGTAAATCTATGGGACTTAGAAACACACAAATATATCATCACCACCCATTGCAAAAAAAATTTGGAAAACAGAACCGAATCATGAGTCAGGATGAAAAACACAACATGAAGCTGGCAGAACATGTGACATTAGCTTTCCCACATTCATTAATTTAGTTGAAAAACTGGCCACACACCCCTTTTCTGTACAGGCAGGATGGGGGAGTTGCACGGCGACTGGAAACATTTCACAAATGGAACCTTTCCCAATGAAGTGTGACTGTGTTTCTACGTGGAGGTCTGACGGCTGTTTCAAATGTGTCAGGAATGTGCCCGGAAGAAATGCTAATCATTTAAAAAACATATTTTGTTGCTGTAGGGGCATGAGGGAGCAGCATTGTTAACATAATGTTGGTATGTAAATACAGGTTTATCACTCATCAGTGGTGTACTTGTGTGCTGCTCACTACTCTGACCTGTCTCAGACTGCACAGTGAGGCCCCAGGTTGTGCGCCTTTTCCAGTCACAGGTGTGTGAACAGTCATCATGTCATGTCATTTTATATATTTATCATCTCATACCCACTTATTTTCCCTTCTTAGTGGGACATAATGTCTGGAACAATCACTTACCACACCTCAAAAATTTCTAACTTTAAATGGAAACATCTGCAATGTCTTTCTAAGATGTGTTATTATAGTATAACGAAACTGAGAAAGACAAATGGCACGTCTAGAGTGTTAGCATACACTCAATGGCTCTTCCTGAGCAGACAAAAGAACGCAAATTTATCCAGCACAAAGATGTCTCCCTACTCAGATGTCGTCCACCATCATCCAACCGTGCAATGCCACAGAGGAGGAGGAGACGCCTCTTGTGGAGTACGCCTTGATGTTATCCAACTGTGCAATGCCACAGAGGAAGAGACGCCTCTTGTGCTGGATGGAATGGCACCAGCCAGCCGTGCAGGCCACATAGCAGGACAGCGTGCACACAGGGCAGAAGAGGTGGGACGTAGCTTTGTCCTCAGACCCATGGGGGGGAGGAAAGAAGCCTGAGAGAGTAATCACCCTCGACCTAAAAGAGGCGTAGGCATAAAAGCAGGATGAGGGGGTAGGACAGCTGAGCTGCCATCACCAACACCAGCCTGTGCCAACGGGTGAGCGAACACCGTCCTGTCACCGAAACCTTTGTGACGTCTGGAGGTCTGAAGTAGAGACCTGCGCGGGAGTTTTTTTTTTATCCTGCTCCCGCCGATTTTGTGACCATTACCGCCCACTCTCGCAACATGTGTATTCCTCTACCGCCCATTCCCACAACATATGTATCCACTCCCGCCCGCACCTACAAACATTGTGACATGCAGAGTAAAAAAACGACAAATGTTTGGGCTATGCTAAACGTTCACAATAACCGACATAAATCATTTCATTAATTTTTAAAATTTAGACTTGCCTTGCTTTGGGTTTTATACTGTATAAGCCCGTGTGATGGAAGCCAGTGAGGCTGTGCAGTGACTAAACCTCACTCCTGACTGACACCAATGCTGTTTAGCCTCCTCGTCAGTGTCAACACTAACGTATTACTGAGTAAAGCGTTACTGCCCAACACTGCTGACTGGCAATTTATTGATTTGAATTCTGCACCTGTACTGTGACAATATCAGAGCAGAAGAGTCTCCAGATGACACAGAGTCCACTTAAAGTATGAAATAACGTCATAAAAACATATTTTGTTTTAAATAAAGTCAGCTTTATTGGTAAGTCGGTTCACATGCAAAGAATTTGCTTTGGTGTTTTGGTGCTTAATAATAAACATAGTAAATAAAAATATAAGACAGATAAAGACAGAGGTAATACTGCATATCAAAAATCATAAATATAAAATTGATAATAAGATACAAAAAAGGTTAACAATAATTAAAGATGTGTACAATAATGACATAAAAATATTTTTTTCCTTCTCATATTGAGTCTTACATTAATATCAAATATTTGTATTGTTCTAAAATGGAGTAATATAATTGTACAATTTGCAACAAAATCTCAACTTTAATATACTGTTATACAGTTAATTTATACAGAATTCAATTAGGTTTGATTAAAAACTCTATTATTTATTTTGATTATGTACCCAGTAAATTAAAGCCATGAAAAAGGTAGTTTGTGTGTCTATTTCATTGCTGCCTTTGAGTCCCACCTCAGCTTCATCCAGACTCCATCCCTGATTTCCTAATTTGGATTTTCTAGCCCCACTAACTGCCAACTTCACATGTAAGTGAGCAGTAAACCCAAAATCAGGCTTCAAAAAAACGGAGGGTAAAGATGAGGACTCCGAGCAGCAGACTCATACAGCCGGCGTCACTGGCAATTGTTGTAACAGCATTACACAAACTGGTCCCACAACAGAATGGTCCACTGGTGATGTTACCAACACTTTGCAAGGAAGGTAGGAAACTCTGTTTGGCAGTAAGCGTACACAGGTTTGCAGATGCACAGCCAAAGACTGAAGAATTAGTGGCTCCATTCGTCACTAAAGATTAAAAAAAAAACAATGTTTTACTATAGTATTATATAGATATTTTTGTTAATTGAGTAACTTCAGGAAATATTCACATCTTCCAACAAGTATTGCACCATGTGACATTGCAGTAATTTAAGTTGGGCTCAAATAAAGACCTGTATAAAGTTATGATTGCTTTGAATGGAAGAAAATGTCTCAATTTGAAAAATAATAACATATTTAGACATTTTTTTCGTCAGTTCATAAACCCATCGATATGTATGCCCAGGAATTTGGGGAACTCTCTCAATAGCTCTACCATTTATTTTAACACAAACATGGTCAGTGTTATTTCATTTTCTATTAGAATGGAAGATTTTGGCTGTTTCTCAATCTGCGTTCTCGTGGACTTGTGAAACGTCATCAGTCGCAGCCAAAGTAGTGTTCCAATTCAAAAGTCTGCATCTGGCCAAGTACAGTCAAATACCCGGATGTGTTCTCGCTATGCCCGTGTTACTGAGCCTGCATCGGGGGTGACTTGTGTGGACTTCGGATTGGCAGATATCCCAGAATGCATTTCGCCGCCAAAAAGCGGAAATGTCGGATGAGAAAACTCCAAACTGTAACTTATAATAATGCTGTTCTTGTGTCACATATAGTAGTTTTAAGAGTTTTATATGCGGGAATATAGCTGTTTAACTATATGTGGTTGATTTCTCAAGACAGAGCTGATTTAAAAAATTGCTACAACGTTTTCGGAGATGTGAGGTCCCACCCGCTAACGGGTCCGGCTGTCATCAAGTCCACTGCTGTTCCAATTGCTGAATGACGGACTGCGTGATCCCATTCCTGGGAGTTTTTCAGCAGTTGAACATGTTATTTTTATTACCTCACTTAAAGAGCGGTTAAAGTCTTTAACTGATCACACAAATTTTTTTTGCATTTGCAGCAAAATGCTCAAAGTGTACAGCCAAGCTGTGGTACAGGAGCGCAGCACTGCAACAACAGAGCAGGCTGAAGCGCCAAAACACAGAAGTGTTCAGTAAAGAAAGGATGGGATTTTGATCTGCGTTACTTTAGTTGATTCATTCAAATTTACACGGTTAAGCACTTACGAGACACGTGATTGGGTTCACGAGAACGAGACGAGATTTTAACGCTATTTTTAAGAACTCTCCAATGCTGAATTATATGAAAATTCACAAAGAACACTTCATTTCCTGTGTTCTGGTGAATTTTTCAGCACCAATGTATGGTGGAAATGTTTTTATTTATGTAAAAGAAACAAAATTTAGGTGGCAGGTGAGAATTCAAAATTTAAAACCATATCAGAATAAAATTTTGTGCAGCTCTTGGGCATTTTGTGTTGCTTACAGATCTGGTTTCTCCTGTAGATCAACTTTTCTCATGTAATATCATCCCTGCTGAATCAACACACATGTAGGCATGATTTAGTCTTCCCTCTTTTTTGTGTCTTTTCTTTGGAGAAGTAACCTCTTTAAATGTGCATGTGGCACCTTTTCACTTCAGTGATAAATTATTTAATTTTATGTGCTCATGCTCACAATATTCTGCACATTCAAAATCTCTCCCACATATCTGTGACATGTCGAGAAAAAGGTGTAATATTTCAAGACTAACACCATCAATGACAATTCATAATATTTTTAAAAGTCTACCTGCCCTACACATTACACATTCTTGCTCTGCTCATATGGTAGTTTCCTCTTCAGACCGAACCATCTGGACTCACAGGCAGAGCAGGTTTACTTGATTACTATCACAGCATAGGCCAGTGTCGCATCAGCTGGGAAGAGTTAATTCGCTCAGTGAGTCGACTTTATCAGTTATACATAGATTTGTTTTTCACTGTGTGAGAAAATTGATGTGTGGCATGACAGCATGTGAAAAATGTCAATTACGTGAGTCTCACCAGACAGCTTCTAGTTAATGCTGTGTAACTGGTCAGGATGGAACTTATATTAGTGCTACTTTACCTACTGCGGGCTTGTTGGATCTATAACGTTCTTGTAAAATATCGCATAAAATCTTAATCCGTATAGTGCAGCCGCCATAGCTGTCATACAAATGTAGTACAGTGAAAGTACAATACTGTACCTTTGAAATGAAACCTTGAAACTGTACCTTTGAAATGAAAGTAAAAGTACCAAAATCTCACCATTACTTTCCACCAATGGTTGATTTTCCACACCTCGCAATTACCTCACAATCCATGTGGAGACAAACTATGTTCAATTATTTATCATAAAGACTCACCATTAAATTTTACGCAGCGGTCCTCCACTCCCTGACAATCTAATTTAGAGTTGCATTGAGAGGTGAAGGGGTTACAAGTGAAACACTTTAGGCTGTTTGGCTGAGGACCAGGGGCTGAAACAGAAAAGAACGACATCATTCATTTGAGGAAGAGAAAACATTTGTATCACAAAGTAGAAAGTGTCAGTAGATCGCAGGAGGCCAGTGTTCTTTGTTCTGTTTTTTATGTAGTATCTTTTCTTAAATTAAATGAGCTACTTATCAATTTGGACTTACAAGGTAGAGTTTCTGTGTTGCAGTTATCTGTGTTGCAGCACTGAAAAGATGCAATTACTCTCACAACACCCGTGTTAAATGAAAATGTCCGAGAGCCTGTAGCTGGACACACGGAGGATGGTGCACACGCCTTGACGATTTGTGAGACTGTAACTCCAACTGAAGTGTCTACAAAATCAAAGTGCAGTTTGTTAATGTTGGAAGTCAGAACACATAACTGGCATTAAATGTATTTCACTGATAAGTAAGAGATCACATGAAGAAAACATTACTTTGAATCGAAGCTGTCGCACACATGGTCTCTGTCAGACATGTTAATAGTTCTGTGGTTGAACAGTCTGGATTTGTGCAGGTTTGACACAGAAGTGCTCCAGCTGCAATGGGGAGAAAAACTGTTAATTCAGTGATCACATCACAAGTCAAATGTCAAATGAAACGTCTGATGAGTTTAGGGTTACAGGTTTTGATGATCTATAAAAGTTGAAACATGTTTTTCTTCTTGTTGTGCAGAAGCATTTAAAAAGACACAATGGCTGTTACAAACAGTAGTTCTTTCCAATCTTTTTTCAGTAGGATCAATAAAGTCTAAAAGTTTTGGATCTGGTTAATTTAAAAATAATAATCTGTTAATATTAAGATTTTTAATGTTTTCAACAAAAAAAAAAAGCTTTCAGGCAAAATTAATGTCTTCAAAACTTTAAATTTTGCTTCCTGCAGAAACTCTAATGTGATAATAAGTGGAGTTACCTGTGCTGGAGAGCGCCCAGATGAGAGTCAGAGAAAGGATCGGCTTCATAATGATGATCAGGTAAGTACTGTGGATCAGTTTTCTGTGGTGATGATGATACTGCACCTTTTATACACACCGCACAGACGTTGAATACATGCATACCTCAGGGATTGGGTGTTTCCATTTTAACAGCGTACCCATTTAGGGTTAAAAGAGAAACACTGTAAGCTTTATCGGGTTAAACAATTTAAACAGAGCTTGTCAAAAGATGACAGGATGCCAAAGTTCTCAGTGAATCTAGGTGTGTCTTAAATACAGTTTGTTTATGTATTACTAGAAATACTAGATGACTTTAAAAGAAAATACTTCCTTGAAGGTCCGTGCGTGAAGTATAATTCATCAGTTGTATGATGAAATCAGCCAGTATGTCCTACTTGCGCTAAAGCAAATGTTTATTGAACAGTGTGAGTTCATTTTTCCAGAGCCGATGCTGCGTAAACAGTGTTAGCACTACGCTGTTATTGTCGCATTGAATGAAGACGTGCAATGCAATTAAGTGTCAACTTGTTCCACCATCTAACTTGTACAATGAAAATTGAACAAGAAAGTGTAAACCGGTCGCCTTCAAAATAAAATGTCTGTTTTTAACTGTCATTTTAACGATAGCTAAACTTAATAAATTAATAAATAGTGTAGCCTAAATGTTGAACATAATTCATACTTGTCGTATTTCTGCCACTTATCCATATCCATTATTACTTAGAATGCTATGTAATGATTAATTTGTATAACTTATAAATCAATTTATTTATGTGATTAAGGCTACTTGGCTAATCTTTGTTACATTTGGTGAACGTTAAAGCTTATACACAGTGTTATGACCAAGCAGCAAACTTCCGGTCTCCGGTTTGAGGCCATTCCCGGAAGACCGAAAACCTGCAATTCATCGAGTGGCCACCTGAGGGTGGGTGCAGAAGGGAGTCAATCTCCATTGACCCCCATGTTAAAATGCCCAACTTTACAGCAGAATAAAGCATGTATGCAGCCTGGTTCAAAAAATGGTTTAAGTGTAGCCCTTCGTGACAACTGTGAGGGGGGTGAATTTTTTCATATTTTTTTTTATAACTTACCTGTTTAAATTATATTAAGCTTGAAAGTTCTGCATTATTAGGGGCGTGGCAGCTTTGATTGACAGGCAGCTCTGGTTGCTATCACTCCTAGCTGAGGCACTGCCTTCTGTTAACCTCATTCAACTAATACACGGAGCTCTGAGGCTCAGCCTGTTTGAGCCTTTTGGACATTGCAGATACACGATGAATAATGGCAGGCTGTGCGGTTTATTGGAGAGAGAACCTCCATGACCTCCAGTTGGTGAGTGAAATTCTTGTATTTTATTTATGTGTAAACAATATTTAACAGGTATCGCTGTCGACATTTAGCTTGTTAACTTATCCATCCATCCATCCGCTTATCCTGTGTACAGTGGGGGGGCTGGAGCCAATCTGGCAAAAGGCGGGGGTACACCCTGGACAGGTCGCCAGTCCATCGCAGGGCCACACATAGACAAACAACCACTCACACCCAAGGACAATTTTGGAGACACCAATTTACCTAGCCTGCATGTCTATGGATGCCAGGAGGAAGCCGGAGCACCTGAAGAGAACCCATGCGGACACGGGGAGAACATGCAAACTCCACACAGAAAGGCCGGGGTTTGAACCTTCTATACCTTCTTGCTGTGCTAACCACTTTACCACCGCGCCGCCCTGTGATGTTGCAACAAAGTTTAAATTTCAATAGCCTGTTCAGAAGACTATTGCTGAAGGAGAGACGCCCCTAATGGTAGGTATATTAAAGTGTTATTTTACAGAATGCTGGCCGCCAGCACAAAGAAGCAAGCACATTATCATATGGCCAAGTTTAAGTTACCAAAGTCAATCTACTGACGCTGGACAGATATTTAGTGGCTGCACGACAAAGGGCAACATGGAAATAGATATAAATAAATAGTTATAATAATTCTAGTCTTTGATGCATATTGCTTAGCAACATGACCAGGGGTGCAGAAGCTACCTCTGCTAACGCAGATTAGCATATAGCATTAGCTCCTTAGCTTGAGCTCACCCGTTCATGTCGAGCTAGGCGGAAGTTGTTTCAGCAACACGTCACCTCAGCTCCACCCACGACCAGCCTCTTTGCCCATTTTTGGTTACCCGGAAGAGGCGCGAGGTGACGCACTGCCAAGATGGCGACGACTCTGCCCAATTCGGGCTTCAATACTGCTCTTCAGAAACCAACGGGTGACGTCACGGACACTCCGTCCATTTTTATATACAGTCTATGGTTGTCATTTGTGATGAGTCTAACTAGTAAAAAGAGCTGATTTATCTCAAACTTTGACTTCATTGCTGCCATATATATATATATATATATCTCTCAACTCTGTGTAAAAACTTCCTGACTGATGAAAACTTCAAACAACAACTCTGGACCCAGTATTTAGCTTAACTCCATCAGCTGTTTGCTGTAAACACACCGCTGCACGCTGGCTGCTGTTTCTAAGCAATACATTTAATGCCGACGTACGAACTCAGGCGGACATCAGCGAGACATGTGTGCTATTTGACTGTTGATTGTGATTTATTGGTTTGCAAACAAAGGTGGAAAAGAAAGGAGGTCAGAGAGGTGACCACATCGAACACAAGTGTAAATGCAAATGCATTGTCAATCCACATACAACTATGTGGGCGGAAATACTTCGCGGTCACAGTATGATATATATAATAACTCAATACTCTGAAGGAGCATACAGACACTGTGTCCATGTTGTGCATAAGCGCATAAATTAAGTGAACCGTTTAAACAACAGAAAGGAGTACACATTATGAAGAAAGGTAGCAAGGAAACAATGCTAGGAGGAATTTAAGTTTCACTTTCCGACCAAGCCATCTACCTACATATCTACAAGCCTCATCGGCACACCCTGTGTGAGATTAAAACACGAGAGTACAGGTGCATCTCAGAAAATCAGAATATCATGAAAAAGTTGTTCATGATGAGACGTTTGGAAAAAAAATTCTATATTCATAAGATATACAGTGAAATATTACAGGCCTTTATTTGTATAATCTTGATGATTACACGGAAATAAAAAATCCACATCTCAAAATGTTAGAATATTAGAATAAAGAATTAAATGTCAACCTGAGAAGAGGCTTTAATCTCTCAGTCTCGTTCAGTCATGGGGAAGACTACTGACTTAATAGTTGTCCAGAAGACATTCATTGACCTCCTGCAGTTTTACTCAGAGGAGGAAGTGAATATATGAATATTATTCAGGTATCAGCTTTGATTATGGCTAAAAATGGGGCAGATATAATTAGTTGAAAATGTTGGTAACTTTAGTCTTATGACTAAGGGTGGTTGAAACTCTACCAATCTGTGCACAATTATCTGATCTACAGTGTGCACGTAGAATGATGTCTTACAAAAGTGTAGGATAAGCCTGTTGTTAATTTAATACTTAATGAATATGCAATTTGGGGCGATTCAATTTTATTGTGCAAATTAGTGGGAGGGTAACATGCAAATACATTTATTTACTACACGCAATGTGATTTACCAAGCCTATAAGCAATTTCATGTGAATACAACAGCATCTGTATTTAATATGTTTGAAAGGAAGCTGCAACCCGCCAAGTGTTGCGCAGAGATGGCTGCTGTTATCGTTGCCAGAAGAAGACACAGCCGTAATGAAAGAAAACTTTGAGACATTAACAATATTAGATAAAATTATTCTATGTCCAATATATAGAAATACTATTTTATTTATTTCGATGAACTACTATGAATTGAATTGTTTTTTGTATTTCCCTTTAGCTTTGGCAAAACTGTTGTATTAACATTCATGCTAATAAAGCAAATTTCGCTCGACCTGACTTTTCTCCGTGAGATGGAAGAATGTAGAAAGTTGTGTGGCGCTGTGGAGAGCCCCCAGCTGCAGTAGTGCATGGATGATGATTACCACTCAGGATGCACTAAATGAAACAAACCAAGCTTTTTTCATTCAGTACCCTAACGTATTGGTATCAACATGTGTTTTCAGAAAATTTAAATAAAAAGTGTAGCTTGAATCCATGTATGGTTTGTTCTTTGACTATTTCATTTCAAAATCAAATCAGAAAACCAGAAAAAACTAAAAAACAAGTCTTTTTGTTTTTTCTGTTTTAAAACCAAAACGGAAAAATATTGATTTTAATATTTAATGAGTCAGAATTTTGTAGCTTTGTGCGTTACACTTGATAAACCGGCAGCAGATCCACTTGGGTGGTGGCAGTGCCTGATTAAATGTAGATTAAGATGAGCTGGGTGGGTGGGTTTTTAGTTAGAAAAACAGGACAATATCATATAGCTGCAGTACCGGAGGTTGCAGCAGGTAATTTTCATTCAGCCTCTCTTGGCTACACTGTTTCGTCCTGACCTTTATTTTCTGAGATGGAAGAATTTCGAAAGGTGGGTGGCGCTGCGGAGAACAGGATTAGGAGCATCGGACTTCATCCAGCCAGAGGGAACGACCACTGACCGTCCAGTGCGCCAGTTCCACTGGCAACACAACTCATAGGTCTATCGCCAGAGAGGGAGCGGGCGCTGGAGCGTACAGGGCGAGAGAGAGGAGTTTGCGGGAGCGACCTGGGGCTCTGCAGACGGTTGGTGATTCCTCTGGATGGATGAAGCCTGATGCTACTGATTTGCATGATCCATGAGGATAGCCTACAAAAAAATAGAAATGAATGGAAAAAATAGCATATTGTTGATATTTTAGAGACCCCCCAAAATATCACAAGTCATGTTTTCAGTCTTATTAAGAGGAGTAAAGCTCCCCCTGGCTCCCCTGTAGTTTGCACCCTGGCCATAGCCTCGAGAAAAAACCCTTTATAAACATATTGGGTATTTTCTTAGATCGCTCAGGTAACCAGCTGCTTCAGATCAGCCCAAAACAAAATGCTTCCTTGATGCTAATGTACTTAATCTAAAAATGGGAGAATTTTAAGTGCTTGAGTGGCTCCTCCAGCTTGACGCAATCTTGCAAAACAAGTAGCCCATATTCTCATATTTCTTTTTTCGTATGTGGCTATAAGATTTGTTTTCAGTTATGGGTTTAAAACAGAAATACAAAACAGATGTCTGTTTTTTTGTTTACTGTTTTTCCATTTTGGTTTTAAAATGAAAAAAAATCACAGTATAAATTTCCTTAATAACAATATAACAAATGTTCAATAAATATTTAATAATTGTTTGATCTTATTTACATTTACATTTACTCATTTTCCCGATTAGGTTTTGAAACTAAATAATGAAAGAACGAATCATACACGGATTTGCATGAACACGTCTTACCAATTGAACAGCTTTAATACCTCCTCTTCTGTTTCACTCCTTGTTGTAAACCACTTCCCTACTTTCTCTTGTTTAGTGCGAAACATGAGCTGTGGCTTGTCCTGCCAGCTAGGATTGTATTTTAAATTCTCAGTTCAGACTTGAGTGGTTACATTTGCTCAAAAGTCTGAGGCTGCCTGTATTTCACCTGGGTCTGTGTGACCTGCCAAAGATGTCTGAACTGGGTCTGTGCTGGTACTGGATTTGGATCAACTGTGCTCGTACTAGCTTATGATCCAGCATCTACTGACAATCAAATGACAAAATTAAGTATTGCCCCTTTAAATAATAAATCATAGGTGTTGCTAGACCCTTTTTACTTTGTACACATACCCCTGTATCCATGTGCTGTGCCCCAGTATTAAGATTGTAAAGACCCCTTGGCATTGTTTTTGGACGTGTAGGGCTCCGTGGTGAAATTAGCAACAATTGGCTGCATCTGCAACGTCCGGTCAAGTGAGCAATAATATATATGCATCATCCGATTATACTTTCAAAATAAAACTACAGGGTAATGTGAAAATGCATGTTGTTAATGATATAAAAATTTGCAAAAAAATAGTCAATGTTGAAAGCGAGTGTTTACAAAGTTGATGAGAGGACAAAGAGGGACCATCCTTCTGGGCACAAGAGAAAACATGTGCAGCCTAGCTGCAGTGAGTCTGCCTTTCTACTTTCTAGGTCTGTTTTTGTCTTGGTAGCTTGCCAGACTGTGACTGAACAATAGTAGAGTGAAATACAACTATTTATTACCTAACGCCGTCGGGCAACAATGTTTATAAACTGCAGCATGGAAATGATAACCACGTTGCGTGTGAACATGCGCAATGTTCACACATGTTAAATGAAACTGCCAGTTTCATTAAAACATTAAATGAAACTGGCTTTAAAAATTAAACATTAAAGGAAACTGGCAGTTTCCTTTAATGTTTTCAAAGCTAAAATACTATTTATACTAGGGCTGGGCAGTATGGCCAAAAATGTTATCACAGATAAAAAAATTTATATCAGTCAATTTTGATAATTATCAGGATAAATGTGAAAAAAAGTGTAAAGGCTGATTTTTGCTCCTGAGGGAAAGACTGAAGAAACCAGATAGTAAATTGTGGTTTAAACTATTCTTTATGGTCAGAAAATGAAAATCACGTACCAAACAGTGGATCACTTCAGAAATCTGAGGTCGAACATTAAAAACAAATACGTTAAAATCATTTTACAACAAATATGCATGAGTAAAATTAAGTTAAATCTTTTTAGTCCCTTTTTCCTCAATAAAATAAATATTTTAATAGAAAAAGTGCTAATTAGTTCATGATTCAAATTAATAATGGTGGATAGATTGGTCATTCCAGCCAAGCAATCTATCCACCATAACATCAAACTACAAACTGACTCCGCAACCATCACTCCAACCAAGGTGGTGAGAATCTTGGGTGTCATGATTGATGCCCAGCTGTCATTTTCAGACCATGTTGCTGCTGTCTCTCATTCATGCCGCTTTGCTCTATACAACATAAAGAAAATCAGGCCCTACCTCACTCACCCAGCTTCTGGTACAGGCCATGGTTCTCTCTCGCATCGACTATGGCAATGCCCTCCTAGCAGGTCTCCCAGCTTGTGCGGTGAAACCCTTACAAATGGTTCAGATTTTTCAAGATTTGTTATATTGTTATTAAGGAAATTTATTCTGTGATAATTATGATGTTATTATTATGATATTATTTGCTGAGAGAAGCATCCTTATTGCCCAGTCTTCTCCACTAATCAACATTTTAATAGTCAATGTGAATCCAGAGTTGTAACTAAACCTTCACTGAGAGACAGATAATCACTGTCTTTCTTTAATAAAAATGTGGGCCCATGAGCAGTGCCATCACATCTATGTGCTGTCTAGACAATGCTGGAATGCAATAAACCGGTTATGCTCAGCCAGATGCGTGAGTTTCATTTTGTGCACAAGCGTATGAGCACATGTTCAATTGTTCAGGCACAGTCTGGCAAGCTACCAAGACAAAAACAGATCTAGTTGTGCTGCTCAGCTGGGTTAGCAAGACAGACAGAGCAGAGAGGCAGACTCAGTGCAGCTAGGCTGCACATGAACCTGCTCACATCAGAACACAAGTTTACCTGACTGCTGTTCCCAGAAGTCACTCTCATTTAGTTATCTTCTCTCTTGTGCCCTGAAGCATCCATGTATGCTTCGTTCTTTAATTATTTCATTTCAAAACCAAATCAGAAACACCAAAATACCAAGTCGTTTTTGGTTTTAAAACCAAATTGAAAAAATGGAAAAACTTTAAACAAAAAAACAGACATTTGTTTTGTTTTTCTGTTTTAAACCCATAACGTCAAATGCCAACACCAAATCTGAAGGAGAACATCTTGTGGTCCCATTTATGTTTCTGTCTTCCCCCTAGTGCCTGTAGGTTTCTCTATTAGGTTTATCTTTCACCTGGAACAACTATCTGTCTGATGTTTAGACTCCAATGCTTCGTCATATTGGAATCTCTCCCTATCCCTTAGTTGTACTCTAATCTGTGGAGCCAGTTAGTTCTTGTAAACATTCTTGTTGGACTCAACCTTGTAAGATTCCCAGAGAACACTGATATCTGCTAGCCTGACGTCTGAGCTGCTGTCTCTAACTAATCAGTCTATTGTTGTCAGAAGTATGTGTCAGAAATACCTAAAGCTAGAATGTCAAACACGTATGGGTTCAGCTACATTACTGTAAGCTAGACCTGTCTTACCTTTCCCTGTTTCATCTATTAAGACACCTGAGAAATATTCTCAACAGTCAGGATTGTTTGACCTGAGGGATGCAGCGATGTATATTAAGGAATCTTGACTCCGGGTTTGTGTTGAGATTACAGGGACACAACAGCTGTTTCATTTTTGTGGGTTGAAATTATTGTGCAATAAAAATGCTCTACATGGTGGTTAGTCTGTCATTTGTTAATGAGTACTAACGTTAATAATCATTACCATTCATGCAGAATAACGAGTTCAACATTTCAAAGGTTTGCTGTAGCTCATCAACCTTTCATAATGTCCGGCCCTGTCCAGGCTGTGATTGGTCGGTTCACGACATTGACGTGCAACTTTATGCACACGTCTGCATGAAAGGAATGAGGACGAGTAGAGGAGGGAGAAGCTCGGGTGTTTCTCCCTTCTCTATTCTTCCCCATCCACTCCTCTTCTCAGCTTATGAGAAGTGCTGGTATGCAAGAGAAGTTCTTTGTACGCCTAAGACAAAAGATTTAGTGGTACTGCATACCGCTGAGTACCGGTTGAAGTCAGCTGCAGCTATGATAAGTCAGTGAGTCCTGCCCTATGACATCACCTCATTGATAACAATTGCTGCACACTTCCACCAGCTAACACGACCCATATTACTATCCTGTGTAGCCTACCGCTGGTATTATGTCAAAGTGTTGATTGTAGCCTGCATGAACCTGAAAATCTGACAAGCAGCCAAGAGATACTGCAGAGCAGGGCCGGCCTGTGGCATAGGCGACATAGGCGGTTGCCTAGGGCGCAAAATGTCAGGGGGCACCGCAAGAGAAGGTTTTCAGCTCTATTAGGTTTATCTTTCACCTAGAACAACTATCTATCTGATGTTTAGACTCCAATGCTTAGTCATATTGGAATCTCTCACTATCCATTAGTTGTGCTCTAATCTGTGGAGCCAGTTAGTTCTTGTAAACATTCTTGTATGGCTCAACCTTGTAAGATTCCCAGAGAACACTGATATCTGCTAGCCTGACGTCTCTAGCTAATCAGTCTATTTTTGTCTTCCTGATGAGGACAAGTACATGTGGGAAATACCTAAAGCTAGAATGTCAAACACGTATGGGTTCAGCTACATTACTGTAAGCTAGACCTGTCTTACCTTTCTCTGTTACATCAATTAAGACACCTGAGAAATATTCTCAACAGTCAGGATTGTTTGACCTGAGGGATGCAGCGATGTATATTAAGGAATCTTGACTCCGGGTTTGTGTTGAGATTACAGGGACACAACAGCTGTTTCATTTTTGTGGGTTGAAATTATTGTGCAATAAAAATGCTCTACATGGTGGTTAGTCTGTCATTTGTTAATGAGTACTAACGTTAATAATCATTACCATTCATGCAGAATAACGAGTTCAACATTTCAAAGGTTTGCTGTAGCTCATCAACCTTTCATAATGTTAGTACTATTATTTACATTTAAAAGATAAACAGACTTAAATTTTGCTTTTGTTAGAAATTTTCTTAAAAACAACTTGACCTCCTCTCCTATATTATATAGCTGCCGCTTCCGGTACTGCAGCTATATAATATTGTCCTGATTTTCTAATTAAAAACCCACTCATGTTGATATTCAAACTCATCTTCATTACATTTAATAATAAGGCATCATACACGGATTCAGAAGGATGGTCCCTCTTTGTCCTCTCATTAATTTTGTAAACACTCGCTTTCAACACTGACTCGTTTTTTGCGACTTTTCATATCATTAGCAACATGCCTTTTCATTTTAACCAGTAGTTTTATTTTGAAAGTGTAACCGGACGTTGCAGATGCAGCCAATTAATTTCTGACCTCCAACTAGAAAAACTATCCTAGAAGTCCACTTGAAGTCAGATTTCCTACTTGTGAACTCGGAGAAAAAATATGTACCCCGACTTCACAGGTAGCAGCTGAATGACGTCACAAAACAATGTCAGTGGCCATGCAAGCACACATTGTTACTGGTAAACCATAAACTAAAAGGCAACAAAAAGTATATTTGCATGTATTTAAATTAAAATAATACAAACGATAATATAGTAAAAACTGTTCGGTACGGTCATGTACAATGATGAAGAAATATGTTTGGCTTATTAGGTAGCTGGCTACAGTAAAGAATCTCATAAAGTCATCTTCTCTGCATAAAAGTTATTGTTAAAAATGCCAAAACATTAGGAAGTGTAACCTACAACATTGACTGACTTGAGGATAGCCAACACTTGTAGCTAGTGGTACACAGAACTAATAACGTAGGGGCTATTTATGTCAGTTGTTGCAGTTAAACTGCCATCCTTTTAATTAACACCTAAACCACTGCTGAGGGCAATTGTGTGTCCAATTTGTCACGGTCGGCCATGGTTTTTGTTCACTTTCGGCGTCATGCACCACCATGCACCTGCAACTCATTGAGGTCAGAAGTCGGATATTTCAACTTGGAAAAATTTCCCAATTCCAAGCAGCGACACCTATGGTGTAATGAACATATACGTTGATTCACACTTTTGAGTTAAACTCAATAAAACTACTTAAACAACAGAATGGAGTACACATTATGAAGAAAGGTAGCAAGGAAACAATGCTAGGAGGAATTTAAGTTTCACTTTCCGACCAAGCTATTACATCAGCGCACTGCATCTGAGATTAAAACATGAGTACAGGTGCATCTCAAAAAATCTGAATATCATGAAAAAGTTGTTTATGATGAGACATCCGTCCCTCCATCGTCAACCGCTTATCCTGCGTACAGGGTCGCGGGGGGCTGGAGCCAATCCCTGACATGGGGCGAAAGGCGGGGTAAACCCTGGACAGGTCGCCAATCCATCGCCGGGCCACACATAGACAAAGAACCACTCGCTTTTTTTGGACTATTGCTTCGTAGTATTTATCTTGTTTTTGCATACTACAACACTTTCACACATATACATTCATTCAACCATGAACCTGAAACCACAGACTACATACCTCATACTTTAATTATGTTAGTTTGAAATGCCTCTTAATTTGGTTAATTTTGGTTTAAATAAACATTTTGTTAAACTTCTACCATGGTGCTGTGTCCTTTTGTTGTGTTCATAACATATATAGTCAAATATTTTCAATATTCTTTTGTTGTTAAATCTTGATGATTATGGCAAACGGAAATAAAAAATATCCATATCTCAAAATTTTACATTAAAGAATTAAATGTTGACCTGAGAAGAGCCTTTAATCTCTCAGTCTCATTAAGTCATGCGGAAGACTACTGAGTTAAAAGTTGTCCAGAAGACATTTATTGAAACCCTGCAAATTTACTCAAACAGAGGAGGAAGTGAATATATGAAAATCCTTCTGGTGTCAGCTTTGATTGTGACTGAGAATGGGGCAGATATACTTAGTTGAAAATGTTGATAACTTTAGTTTTATGACTCTGGGTGGGTTGAAACACTACCGATCCGTGCACACATTGGCAACAAGACACAAGGAAGAGATCACAAAAAACACGCTAAACATTCTACTGGAGAAGAGAGGAGGAAGTGAATATATGAAAATAGGTGTGACCACTCATATGTAGTTATTGTAAGTCATTTTGGATTAAAGTGTCAGCTAAATTAATTGTTATTATATTGGTCTTATATAAATATATCCAATATATTTTTGTGATATGATAATAAAGCTCCCAAAGTTTCCTTGAGATACTAGTTTATTCTGGCAGAAGAGAGTCCTTGAAGCCTTCTCTCTCATACAGAGAGGGAGATGAAATGCTGTAAGTACATTTAAGGAGGACATTGGTCCTAAATGTGTTCACCTTGTAAATCAGTCACATAATCAGACTTTCTCCTGTCAGGCTCCTTGAAGCAATTAAAATGATTCTGCATTTGTTTCTTTTTGAGCTCCTCATCATCAGTCGCAGCAGCAGGGCCGGCTCTGACAATGTTGGTGCCCTAGGCGAGATTCTTATCGAATTATTAACTAATTATAATTCTATCTAATTTATCCTGTAAGTAAGTCCACCTCAGTTGTGTGTTGGGATCATCGCTCCCCTACCCTCAAGAATTGTCAACCTCACCATCATAGCCTTAATTGGGAGACCAAACCGATGTGAGTCAGTCGAGAGACTGTTTTCTTGCAATATGTGGTAGATTTTTGAAATGCAAGAGCACTGGTTTCAATGGTGGAGATGACTGAAATGAAGAGGAGGGTCTGGGGGTCCTTCCCCAGAAAATTTTAAGCATTGAGGATTCATTTCCTGCATTCTGGTGAAAATTTTCTTTTTCTCCTCAATTTATGGTGGAAAAGTCTTTATTTATGTAAAGGGGAACAACATTCAGGCAGCTAGTGACTATTCAAAATATAAAACATGTATAGAATATAATGCAGAATTGCTTTCAGACATTCTGTAGCTATTTCTTTTAAATAGCCTATATTTCTCCTGTTTAATAAAATCCTTGCTGAGTCAGCACACATGCAGGCATGATTCACTCTTCCCTCCTCTTTTATGTCTCTTGCATGGGGATGTGCATGTGGCACCTTTTCACCTCAAATAAGTTAATTTTAATTAAAGTTACAAATTCCTGGAATTTAATAAATCCTGTGTTTTAGCAGGTTTTCTGTTCATGTTCGAAACTTTCTGCACATTCAGAATCTCTCCCACATCTGTGTTTTCTGACATGTTGAAAAAAAAAGATGTAGCCTTATATGAAGAGACTAATGTGATCGTTTGATAAGAATTCATAACATCTTTTAAGTCTACCTGCCCTATACTCTGCTGTGCATTACTTCTTGCTACACTGGAATTATCCCTTTTAGACCGTTTGATCCACTAAGTGCACAGACTGCATGTTGCATGTGAAACCAAAACCAACTGGAAAACACTCACCACAAATCCACACACATGTTAACTTCAGCAGATCCGGTAAAGTGCTGCTCACAGTCCCAAACAGCGAAAACTCAACGACACGACTTGTCACAACTTAGACACAAATTAGTCTACTATCATGGCGTACGCCAGTGTCACAGCAGATGGGCTGAATTGATTTGCTGAAGTCGAAAACCTTCTCTTGCGGTGCCCCCTGACATTTTGCACCCTAGGCAACCGCCTATGTCGCCTATGCCACAGGCCGGCCCTGCTCTGCAGTATCTCTTGGCTGCTTGTCAGATTTTCTCCCAGGTTCATGCAGTAAAGACAGGATATGCTTCAGATTTGTCTTCACTTTGAACACATTTCATCTGTGGCAGCACAACACATTACCCAGGTCTTCAGAAACTCCAGCAATTAAATTGGACTAATGGGGGATCACGAGTCACTGGCACTGTTATTTTGGGGGTCGCGGGCTCCTGCTATAGGCTAGTATAACCAAATAACCCAAATTTACTTTGTAACATTACATAATTTCTTGCAGGCTAGAATCAACACTTTGACATAATACCAGCGGTAGGCTACACCAGATAGTAATATGGGTCGTGTTAGCTGGTGGAAGTGTGCAGCAATTGTTATCAATGAGGTGATGTCATAGGGCAGGACTCACTGACTTATCATAGCTGCAGCTGACTTCAACCGGTACTCAGCGGTATGCAGTACCACTAAATCTTGTGTCTTAGGCGTACCAGGAAGTTTCCTTGCATACTGGCACTTCTCATAAGCTGAGAAGAGGAGTGGATGGGGAAGAATAGAGGAGGGAGAAACACCCGAGCTTCTCCCTCCTCTACTCGTCCTCATTCCTTTCATGCAGCCGTGTGCATAAAGTTGCACGTCAATGTCGTGAACCGACCAATCACAGCCTGGACAGGGCGGGACATTATGAAAGGTTGATGAGCTACAGCAAACCTTTGAAATGTTGAACTCGTTATTCTGCATGAATGGTAATGATTATTAACGTTAGTACTCAGCATTAACAAATGACAGACTAACCACCATGTAGAGCATTTTTATTGCACAATAATTTCAACCCACAAAAATGAAACAGCTGTTGTGTCCCTGTAATCTCAACACAAACCCGGAGTCAAGATTCCTTAATATACATCACTGCACCTGAGGGTTCATTCACTCATCATCCCTCAGGTCACACAATCCTAACTGTTAAGAATATTTCTCAGGTGTCTTAATTGATGTAACAGAGAAAGGTAAGACAGGTCTAGCTTACAGTAATGTAGCTGAACCCACAAGTGACATTCTAGCTTTAGGTATTTCTGACACATACTTCTGACAACAATAGACTGATTAGTTAGAGACAGCAGCTCAGACGTCAGGCTAGCAGATATCAGTGTTCTCTGGGAATCTTACAAGGTTGAGTCCAACAAGAATGTTTACAAGAACTAACTGGCTCCACAGATTAGAGTACATCTAATGGAAAGTGAGAGATTCCAATATGACGAAGCATTGGAGTCTAAACATCAGATAGTTGTTCCAGGTGAAAGATGATCTAATATAGAAACCTACAGGCACTAGGGGGGAAGAAAGAAACATAAATGGGACCACAAGATTTGGTGTTGGCATTTGACATGTTCACGTGTTGTATGCTGTATCTCCTCGTCCGGGCTCAATAAAGCATGCTATGTTAAGTCTTCATCAGTCTCCGAAACTTCTTCACACCTGAACCTGGCTCACAACAATATCATTTCAACACTAACCACTCACACCACCGCCTCCTTTATAATTGGTACCCTCAATGAGAAGTCATTTCCTTGTCCTAAATGTCAGAACACAAAAGTCACCAGATGACAAAAAGTCCACTTGAAGTATGACATTTTTTTTTTGTTTTTAATAGAATCAGAATCAACCAAGTATGTTTACAAAGAATTTACTTTGGTGGTGGTGCAATGGATAAGACATGTGCTTTTGGTGTAAGAGACCCAGGATCAATCCCCCACTGTGACCCATGCACCATTGTTTTCCTGAGCAAGACACTTAACCCCTTGTTGCTCCAGAGGTGGACGACCTCTGACATATATAGCAATTGTAAGTCGCTTTGGAGAAAACCGTCAGATTAATGTAATGTTTTGGTGTTTAACAATAAACATAGTTGAAAGATAAGTAATGCAGGTCAAGAATCCTACATTTAATATATATATATATATATATATATATATATATATATATGTGTGTGTGTGTGTGTGTGTGTGAGTATACATATATAAATATACACACACATTTGTTTTTTGCTGCATGAGAAAATTGAGGTGTGGCATGACAGCATGTGAAAAATGTCAACTGCAGGAGTCTCACCAGACAGCTTCTAATTACTGCTGATTTAACTGGTCAGGATGGAACTTATATTAGTACTACTTTACCTACTGCTGGCTTGTTGGATCTATAACATTCTTGTAAAATGATCTGTTATAAAAACTTAATCTGTAGCTGTCATACAACTGTAATGCAGTGCAAGTTCAATAATTACCATTTAAATGTAATTGATTAGATGTACAACATAACAATATAACAGAAATGTAAGTAAAAGTACAAATATCTCACCATTACTTTCCACTGGTTGATTTTCCACAACTCACAATTGCCTCACAACCCATGTGGAGACAAACTTTGTCCAAATATTTATAATAAAGACTCACCATTCACTTGAAAGCAGCGGTCCTCCACACCCTGACATTGTAATTGAGAGGTGCATTGAAAGGTGGAGGGGTCACAAGTGAAACACTTTAGGCCGTTATTTGGCTGCGCGGCAGGGAATGAAACAGAAAAGAATGACATAATTTATTTGAGCAAGAGAAAACATTTAAAGAGAGAGTAAGCGATTCCACAGAAGGGCTGTTGACATTTAAACTTGCCAAGCAAATATACCCCTCCCTTCAGCACTCCCTTAGAAGCTCTATCCCCACATTTCATGTGTATCTTTTCTTATGTTAAACTACTCATTCATGTGTCCTTACCTTTTTATACACACTCTATGGTACTTACTAGCTGGATTTCCTGTGTTGCAGTTATCTGTGTTGCAGCACTAAAGAGATCCAAGTTCACTCAAAGCACCTGTGGTGTCCAATATATGTGCATTTGACTCATAATAGTTCAAAATAGCACTGACGCAGCAGGACAGAGGGTCAGTGACCTCCTAAGGGGAGAGCAGTGATCGGTGGTTATGTAGGGACTGAACCCTTCTGTCTCCTTGTTTTGTTACCTCAGAATAGTACTGTACCCTTATATGGGTTGGAGCTTTACTTTGCAGACTCAAATCCTTGACAGAGTGGTCATCGGGCTGGGTCACTCTCCAAGCTGCTGCAGAGCTTGTAATTGATGCTGAACTCCTTGATGTAATAAACTTTTATGATCAAGAACAGTGTCAAGCGGGTTTCCTTTCAACACATCATCGCAGCATTATTGTTCGGACATCACACACCGAAGTTCATAGAAAATGTTTGAGAGCCTGTAGCTGGACACGGAGGATGTTGCACATGCCTTGTAGATTTGCTGTTGTGTAGGTGTAAATGAAATAACTACAAAATCAAAGTGCAGTTTGTTAATGTTGGAAGACAGAACACATAACTCAGCTGGACGTGTATTTCACTGAAAAGTAACAGATAAAATGAAAACACTACATTGACTTGAAGCTGTTATACAGATCGTCTCTGAAGAACATGTGGATATTTTTGTGCTTGAACACAGCTCATCTGTGCAGGTTTCACACTGAAGTGCTACAGTTGCAATGGGGAGAAAGATTTATGAGTGAAATGATCTCATCACAAGTCACATTTCAAATCAAATGTCTGAAGTGTTCATGGTTACAGGGTTTTAACGATCTATAACAAACGACAAAATATGCAAAACAGGCAGGCAAACCCCTATTTTTCAGTATTGAAGGTGGCAACCCTAGGTGCCAGTTGACCTCCTGGGCACTGCCAAAGGTGGCCTTGAGTGAATGTACTTAAGAATCAAAAGTAAGCAAGTAACATAAGCCCAGACTTGGCCCGGTACAGAGGACGTAGATCAAGCACAAAATTGAAAAGGGAAATCCATTTCTGATCTTAGTATTTTGTCACCCTATTCATCCCACACACCTCTGTGAAGCTAGGAGGCTCATCTAGAAAAGCTCAGCTCCAGCTCTGATCAGCTGTGTAACTCTCATATCACTCAAATCACTAAACTCACTGAGTTATTAGCCAGATAATAATAATAACATAGCACCGATCTACATATACAGTTACAACTGCTGACTTACCTTTGCTGTTTTGGCTGTTATGTTGTTTAATAGTCACTGTTTTTATCATTATGTCAATGTTTTGGAAGCTTTATGTTCTTTGAAACGTGGTTGTATGTGTTTTGAAGAAAAAGGCCAATACCAGTGAACATACTGTATAAACAGTATATAAGGCCAAAACGTGGACATTCGCCTGGTTTATTTTTAAGCAATTGTGTAATAACTGTTTTTCATCAAATTTACAGTTATATTCCATGTGTATTAGAAGATATTCTGTTGTTATAATGAGTTGGATGATGGTTTAGATGGTGATCACAATCAGAAGGAGCTTTATCATATATAAGTAGTGTTTTACACATACAAGGAATTTGCTTTGGTGATAAGACAGACATACAGCTGACATAAATAGATGTAGAAATATATAAATATGCAATAAACAAATGCAAGTTATATAAGAATAACAAATAAAAAACAGAAAAATATTACAACTGACAATATAAAAAAATATATGTCAGTGGGGGACCCGGGCCGAGTCTAGTTGCAGACGGGTGGAAGCTGTTTTTGTGGCGAGAGGTTTTGGTCCTGATGGACCGCAGCCTCCTGCCAGAGGGGAGAGTCTGAAACAGTTTGTGACCGGGATGGAACGCGTCAGCTGCAATCTTTCCTGCTCGCCTCAGAGTCCTGGAGGCGTACAGGTCCTCAAGTGATGGAAGATTGTAGCCAATCACCTTCTCTGCAGAGCGAATGATACGCTGCAGCCTGCTCTTGTCCCTGGCAGTGGCAGCAGCGTACCAGATGGTGATGGAGGAGGTGAGGATGGACTCAATGATGGCGGTGTAGAAGTGCACCATCACTGTCTTTGGCAGGCTGAACTTCTTCAGCTGCCGCAGGAAGTACATCCTCTGCTTGGCCTTCTTGGTGAGGGAGGTGATGTTCAGCTCCCACTTGAGGTCCTGGGAGATGATGGTGCCCAGGAAGCGGAAGGAATCCACAGTGGTGACTGAGGATGGGGGAGGGTGGGGCTGGGCTCTTTCTGAAGTCCACGACCATCTCCACGGTCTTCAGAGCATTGAGCTGTACAGGGAGAAGAGAAGAGGGGAAAAAACACAGCCTTAATGGGAACCGGTGCTGATGGTCCTGGAATTAGAGACATGTTCTATCCGTCAGGAAGTCAGTGATCCACCTGTAGGTGGAGTCAGGCATGTTCAGCTGAGAGAGCTTGTCTTGCAGCAGGGCCGCGATGATGGTGCAGAAATCCACAAACAGGATCCTGGCGTAGGTTCCGGGGGAGTCCAGGTGCTGGAGGATGTAGTGAAGGGCCATGTTTCCTGCATCATCTACAGAACTGTTGGCTCTGTAAGCGAACTGCAGGGGGTCCAGGAATGGGTCTGTGATGGATTTATGGTGGGACAACACAAGGCGCTCAAAAGACTTCATTACCACAGAGGTCAGGGCGACGGGTCTTTAGTCATTTAGTCCCGTGGTCCGTGGTTTTTTGG
The DNA here is from genome assembly GCF_014851395.1 of Micropterus salmoides. Classification (NCBI taxonomy): domain Eukaryota; kingdom Metazoa; phylum Chordata; class Actinopteri; order Centrarchiformes; family Centrarchidae; genus Micropterus; species Micropterus salmoides. Next base: position 1,931,690 of record NW_024040374.1, on the reverse strand, counting down.
GGACAGGGATGATGGAGCAGGCTTTGAATGGCATGACTCCAGTGAGCTGTTTAAAATGTCTGTGAACACCGGAGACAGTGGTGGATGGGGAGACAGAGTCCGGCCCAGCTGCTTTGCGAGGTTTCTGCCTCCTGAACAGTCTGTTGACATCCCTCTCTAGGATGGTAAGAGAGGGGGAGGAGGTGGGGGATGATATGGTGGACTGTGGCCGGTCAGTGGTGTGACGGGGGATGGTGTCAGGTCTGTCCCATTGTCTTTCAAAATGACAGTGAAACTGGTTCAGCTTGTTGGCAAGGCATGAGTCGTTCATGGAGTGGGGGGGATTTAGGTTTGTAGCTGGTGATCTGTCTGAATCCTCTCCAGACAGGAGCAGAGTCATTCCTTGAGAACTGGTGTTGTAGTGTCTCTATATAGCTGTTTAGCATCTCGCACCGCCTTGCTAAACCTGTACTTTGACTCCTTAAACCTGACACGGTCTCCACTCCTAAATGCCTCTTACTTTTCCAACCTCAGCTGTCTGAGTTTAGCTGTGAACCAGGGTTTGTCATTGTTATAACTCACCCTGGTGCGTGATGGAATGCAGCTGTCCTCACAAGCTGACGTAGGACGTCACAGCCTCTGTATACTCATCCAGATTGCTGGTAGCAGTCCTGAAAACATCCGAGTCAGTGCAGTCCAAACATGCCTGGAGATCCTCTACAGCTTCACTGTGACTAAAAAAAATACAAAAGTTTCACAGAGATGGTCAGAGATCGGTGCAAAAGAGTTTATTATTATTGTATTTCTTAAAAAATTAATACAAGAATAACATACGTAATGCTGTATCTTTCATTAATGCTTGGTTTCTTACAGTAATCTTGATGTTGTGCTGGCTGTTTTCTGCTCTGCTGCATTTTCGTCAAGCGTCTTTTTTTGTCATCCACTATCTGATGCGTTTTTATCAAGCATCTGTTGGTTATTTTGTCATCCACTATCTGACGCGTTTTTATCAAGCATCTGTCGTCTTTCCTGTTCAGCAAAAATTTCTTCAGCAAGTTCACTCAAAGTTCACACAGGCTGTAATAATCAGAGGTTGGAAGTTAACAGTCAAACCCTTAAGCAGTAATTAAACATGTAGTCTTAATAGCAGCAGACTAATACATCAGCAGTCTCTCATGTAGTCATAACAGCAGATGTCCTCTCTACAGGTTCACAGATTTTAAATTTCTGTATGTAAGCAGGAATCCAGTGGACCATGACATGATCAGAGTGTCCCAGTGGAGCACGTGTTAAGGGCGTGATAGGCACTACTAACTGTGGTGTAACAGTGATCCAAAGTGTTCCCCTCCCTGGTTGGACACTTAATAAACTGTCTGTATTTGGGGAGTTCTTGGCAGAGGTTTCCTTTGTTAAAGTCACCAAGAACAATGACAAGGGAATCCGGGTTTGTCTGCTCCTGATGTTGCTATTAAAATATAGATTTTATACCAGGCGAGTATACGCACAGCGTAATAGCTAAATGCTGCTTCTCTTTGTTCAACAACTCCTCCAACCTAGACAAAAAAATAAGTTGTTTTAACCAACCTCCAAATACGACTCATATGAATGTTTTCTACAATAGTGCCCCAACCGATTAATCGGTCGGACGATTAATCGGCCGATGTTTGGCATTTTTTAACATAATCGGCATCGGCCAATATCCAAGTATATCAAGCCGATTATTAGGCAGGCGCATCTGTGGGCAGCCTAGTGTTGTCGTGGAACACGTGTTTGACGCGCGCTGCCGCTAGAGTCATTGTCCAGCCGAGTGAGCAGCAGACCTCATCCAGTGCCTAAGGAGCTAACGGTAAGGATTCAATTCTTATTACTCCTTTATATTTAATTAAAAAAAATTGATATGTTACTGCCAACTTCGAGAAAAAACCTGGATAAGACACATGACATTCGGCTAATTTGGATCGTAGTTGAAGTTGAATTATCACAGAAGAGTTGCTATCATGTCACAATAAGTAAGCAATAATTTTGCAATTACAGAGTGAATCTGAGACTTTTATTTGTTCTGTTTGTGTGTCTTATATGTGAGAGGGTTGTCACTCAATGCAGAGAAATAAGTAATAAAAAAGAGACCAACGCAGTATAGGCTAGTGACAGACTGGCTTTGCTTTGCTAACGGGTAGCTACAGACAGACCCGGTGCTAATACGGCACTGGAACCTTAACGACCGTTATCTACCGCACCGAATATCAACGCGGATTTCTGTGCTTCAGTTCGGTGCAAATAGAGGTTAAAAACCAAGCAAATATCGGCCAAAATAAATCGGCAGCATTAATCGGCCATCGGCCGATCCGGATTTCAAAAGATCGGTATCGGCATCGGCGTGAAAAAAACCATATCGGTTGACCTCTAGTCCATGCCTCCCTAAAAGGCAATTTCGATCTCCGCTTCCCAACCGGTCCTACGTTTTAAAATCACATGACCTACGTCACGTGACATAAACACATGGAGACCGCAGCAAAAGAAAGAAGGTGAACCCTAGCTATATCCAACGAAGGTTAAAATGAAGGGCAACTGGACTTGGTTGAAGCTACTGGAAGACGTTTCGTCCCTTATCCAAAGGACTTCTTCAGTTCTGACTGACTGGCAGGGAAACTCAGCTATTTAACCTCAGTGGGGTCGTTATCCCGGGTCATCGATACCGCTGGTTCGTTAGTGTTCCTTGTTGCTGTGACGACAGTCGTTACAGTCGTTGAGACTACCTGTGGCCAAGACTGAACGACCATCGTTGGTATCTTCACCTGAGGCCAATAGGTTACGTTTGTTGAGTTTCCTGGGAAGTGATGAAAGGACAGCATTGTAAGTGGGGGATAAGTGGTGGCGTAGACCCCCTCCCCTGTTCAATGACGGCTTCTCAACCCTGGTGTAGATGCTTCCTTGACACCTCTTTCAAACCATCCATCTTCTCTGTCTAAAATGTGCACCTGGTGGTCCTCAAACGAGTGTCCTCTGTCCTTCAGATGTAAGTAGACAGCAGAGTCTTGACCTGAGGAGTTGGCCCTTCTGTGTTGAGCCATGCGTTTGTGTAGTGGTTGTTTAGTCTCCCCAATATACAGGTCTGTGCATTCCTCACTGCATTGGACCGCATACACTAGATTGCTTTTCTTGTGTTTGGGTGTGCGGTCTTTGGGGTGTACCAGCATCTGTCTTAGTGTGTTCTTGGGTTTAAAAAACACAGGGATGTTATGTTTGTTAAAAATCCTCCTGAGTTTCTCTGATACTCCAGACACGTATGGAATCACAATGTTGTTGCGTTTGACCTTCTTTTCCTCCCCTGTAGTTTTGTTCTTCTTGGATTTTGTGGCTGTCTTCACAAAAGCCCATTTAGGGTATCCACAGGCTGTAAGTGCCCCCTTCAGGTGGTTCTGTTCCTTCTCTCTGGCTTGGGCGCTTGTTGGTATGTTTTCCGCTCTGTGGTGCAGTGTTCTCATGACCCCTAGCTTGTGCTCCAGTGGGTGGTGGGAATCGAAGAGTAGGTATTGGTCTGTGTGTGTGGGTTTTCTGTAAACACCAATCTGCAGGCTCCTGTCCTCTTCAATGTGTACAGCGCAGTCCAGGAAGGCCCAACTGTTGTTGTGAACATCTTCACGTGTGAACCTGATGTTACTGTCCACAGAGTTGATGTGTTCTGTGAAGGCTTGCACTTCCTGGCTTTTGATTTTGACCCAGGTGTCGTCCACATATCTGTACCAGTGGCTCGGTGCTATTCCTCTGAAGGAGTTGAAGCACAAGCTAGCACAATAACATCCCTGTGTTTTTTAAACCCAAGAACACACTAAGACAGATGCTGGTACACCCCAAAGACCGCACACCCAAACACAAGAAAAGCAATCTAGTGTATGCGGTCCAATGCAGTGAGGAATGCACAGACCTGTATATTGGGGAGACTAAACAACCACTACACAAACGCATGGCTCAACACAGAAGGGCCAACTCCTCAGGTCAAGACTCTGCTGTCTACTTACATCTGAAGGACAGAGGACACTCGTTTGAGGACCACCAGGTGCACATTTTAGACAGAGAAGATGGATGGTTTGAAAGAGGTGTCAAGGAAGCCATCTACACCAGGGTTGAGAAGCCGTCATTGAACAGGGGAGGGGGTCTACGCCACCACTTATCCCCCACTTACAATGCTGTCCTTTCATCACTTCCCAGGAAACTCAACAAACGTAACCTATTGGCCTCAGGTGAAGATAACAACGATGGTCGTTCAGTCTTGGCCACAGGTAGTCTCAACGACTGTAACGACTGTCATCACAGCAACAAGGAACACTAACGAACCAGCGGTATCGATGACCCGGGATAACGACCCCACTGAGGTTAAATAGCTGAGTTTCCCTGCCAGTCAGTCAGAACTGAAGAAGTCCTTTGGATAAGGGACGAAACGTCTTCCAGTAGCTTCAACCAAGTCCAGTTGCCCTTCATTTTAACCTTCGTTGGATAACTATGACCTGGATGACTGAGAATCTTCATAGACAACCCTAGCTATAGCATATAGCACTCATCTATAAAAACACTATATTTCTGCTCTTCGGGTTATGATGCTAACTGCTAACTCACTAGCTCTGTACCCTTGCTCTGCAAAATGACAATAAAGTTGATTCAATCCAAGCAGTGGTCTTAAACGAAGAGCCGTTTGGAAGCCAAAAGAGCCGAGCTCTTGGAAAGGAACCGAGCCATGAGATCCGGCTCCTTTCAAAGACCAGTCATAAAAATACCAGCTATAAACTATCTGTGCAGACTATACAAATTAAGTGTAACTTGTGAATACATTATATATAAGGTGCAATTTGTGGAAAAAAAACAGGAGGATGTTTTGAAACCAGGTACAAGGTTGTTTATTTGTCATTATACAGCATGCCAATTTATGAATGGGGAGTACTGGCACCTATTTGTTTAAACTTCAAGCACTGTTTGCTTTTATGGTTTATGCAAAGCACTTTGAATTGCCTTGTTGTTGAAATGTGCTGTACAAATAAACTTGCCTTGCCACTGTGTGAGGTGGCGTCTCAACAACGAGCACAACCCCAGAGTCTGTCGTCTTTACATGGAGTTCACATGAACAGACCGTGTCAGGATTCCTTCATATACATCACTCACATCACTGCTGGATTCATTGACCCACCCACAAGTGTTTCAGTTCTTTCCATATATCGGACAACCTGTGGAGAGTTCACCTACTTCCATAGAATCAGCACCCAAGGGTTCATTCAGTCACCATCCCTCAGGTCACACAACCCCACTCACACCACCACCTGTGTAACTGGTATCTAAGTACTAAGTCATTTTTTGAGGTCATGCAGTGGATTGTTTCCACCAGGAGAGGGCATTGTATGACCTTTTGTGACTTGTTACCAGTTGCTGTCAGTGGTTGAATGAACATTGTCACTGACTGGCAATTAGGTTTGAATTTTGCACATTTACTGTGTAAATATCCCCAGATGACATGAAGTCCACTTGAAATTTGAAATAAAGAAAAAAATGCTTTTTTATTTTAATTAGAATCAGATTTATTGCCAAGTAACTTTACTCATACAAAGACATTTGCTTTGGAGTTTTGGTGATTAAGAAAAAAAATATAATAAAGTAATGCAGTTAAAGAATAATAAATATAAAATGTAAAATTGACGATAAGAAAAATGTAAAATAAAATAGTAAAGTATATGTACAATAATAAAATTAGTTTTCCTCTCATATTGAGTCTTAAATTAATATCAAAGATTAGTATTTTCCTAAAATGGAGTATTATATTTGTACAATGTGGAACAAAACTACAACTATTAAATATTGTAAGAGCATTCAGGTTTTTCAAAAAATACCATACGGTTATGTACCCAGTAAATTAGAGCCATGAAAAAGGTAGTTTCCCATCTGTGGTGTGTAAATGTATGCGTTTGGATGCGTTTCTATTACTTTGCTGCCTACGTGTCCCACCTCAGCTTCATCCAGACTCCATCCCTGTTTTCCTAATTTGGATTTTCTTGCCAGACTAACTGCCAACTAAAGATATTTAGTGAGCAGTAAACTCAAATTCAGGCTTCAAAGAGACAGAGGGTAAAGATGAGGAGTCCGAGCAGCCAACACATTCTCATCTCAGTGCGTCTTAACTGACGCTTTCATACAGCGTGACAAAGCGCAAGTATTTTACGCTAATGGTGCCTCTCAGCGTCTGTATGAAACGCCAACGTTTGCTACGTCCCAGCAACACAAAGGAGGCACAGCTGTAGGGTTCACCAGTCAACATGCATAAAGTCAGTGACGTACTAACATTTCTGATGGTTGTGGTAAGGGTAGGGGGCTTCGGGGGGGGTTGTCAACACATTTAACATGAACGTAGCTAGCTAGCTAGCTAGCACTAGCAAGCTAGTACTTCCGGTCTGTGCGAGACGCCCCGGAGTAT